>NW_028321890.1:38470492-38773129 GCF_036245765.1 Copidosoma floridanum
CATGCGATTGTCACTATTTATTATTTATTATTGAATTTATTAGTTAAAACGGTCACTCACTGGTTCTTGTAACTGAAACAATTTACTCGCTTGAACTATGCCGACAACAGCGCATTAATTTTCTTTTCTGCAAAAAGTATAATGTTGAAAAGTAATTGACTCTTTTATTTGAAAAACTGTAAAACTTTTTCTCCCCAAAAAAAAACTCATATCATCTATGTGAATGAATGTATACATGTCTCGTACTTTTATTGCGATGATAAATCCAATCTAGATTAATTAATGTGAAAATAAAAACTTTGTTGCATGAGCTTGTTTAATGCGTGATAACTCATGTAAGCAAAACAAGTTATTTTTTAAGTCAGCATGCATCCAAAAAAAAATTTCCATAGATTTTTTCTTTGATGCAGGTGCTCTTCGTCGAATTCAAGTAAAATAAGTAAACAAAGTCGGAGTAAATAAAATTTTCCAGATTTATTATCTTACAGCCACTTGCCTTATTTTCTTGAAGCTCATCGATTGCCTGGCTATTTTCGTTTGGATGCCTTCAAAAATAACGCAGGCATCCAAAAATACTTATCTGTGGTCAGTGTTTCCATTGAAAGAGTATAATCACGTGCACGTGTGCTTATGTAGAAGAAAGTAAGCAGAAAAACAATAAATCATATTTTACGCAGGTTTGAAACTTATCAGACTTAACTTTAAGTGTACCATTACTACATGATCGAGATCTCTATGATAAATACGAATATTTTTTTTTTTTTTTTTTTTTTTTTTTTCCTCAAAGACGAAGATTTGAAAAATACTCAATATGGCTCAAGATGCAAGCCTTGACTAACAAAATATTATGACTGTTAAAAAATAAAGACGAAACGTCTGTCGTAGATTAGATTTAATTAGTTCCTATTTTTCATCTATTTTTTTTGTTTGTAGCTTGTATCACGGCCGTAAAGACCTGCAGCGCTTGGTACTATTTTTCGAGTGTAGCCGCAACTTATGAACTTGTAGCGTTGCAACTATTATTTAAATACGAAAATTCGGCGGTAGGGATATTTGTATTGAAAACTAATAGTTATTTTTTCAACCCGAGGAACCTACTCTTTTGTTCGAGCCAATAGAAAGAGAGATTTAACGGTTCATTGTACGTCAGTAACTGGGCGAAAGGATGTGCGTGAGGCATAAAAGAAGCCGACGACAAGGAATAATAAAAAAAAAAGGGGTAACTCGAGTCTTGACGTCAGCAAGCCGCCACCGTTATCGTTAGATATCTCGATCTCGCTCGTCAAAAGTATACTTACAGTATAAGTCGGACTTTGCACTTTCTCTCTTTTTTTCTTTCTCACTTACTCTCAGTTTCATCGTTTATCCACGACCAGGTGGTCGTTTATAATCCCGTATACGTTCGCCAAGGGGAAGGAGGTACGCAGCCAAAGACGCGAGGATTCATCGTGGATACCTATACCTACACTCAAGGGGTTTATCAAAAAATCTTATTTACCAAAAGTTCTTGAACAAAATTTCTTCGAATCGATGCTTACAACATACAATTATTATTCTAATTTTTGGGGTGGTTTTGGGGTGGTAATTTTCTACAGACACAATTACCATGATTTATTAAAAAGAATCATGAATAATGTCTCTCTAAAGTCATGATATATCTGCACTGTGCATCGAGTGGATCCAGAGAAATATGCCAATAACCTATCCCAATGCCTAAAACTTTTAATGCATCGTGGCAAAAACATATATGGAGCTCGTTAAGTCGTCCGTGAATATCTCTAAAATTCAATACTCATTGCATCAAGTCTGAATTCACTCAGTATTTGTCAAAATTTGATGAGTATTTTTTTTTTTTTTTTTTTTTTTTTCCATTAAAAAATTGCAATCTAGAAATGTTTGCGAAAATATCGTAGCCTTCAAAATTCGGAAGGGGATTTTTGAAAATTAAATGTTCTTTTGTACGGTATTCCTCATTAATTTACATGCACATTCTTAATAGTCAAGGACAAGTCCAACAGTTGACTCTGTATGCAACTATGCGTGAAAAATTTTCCATTTTTATTAATACAATAGATTTATTTTAGTTTGATTGGCAAAAACTTGATAAGGTTAATTCTATGATGACTGAGAGGTGGCTCCAGCCTTTTAAACTTTACCCGAATTAAAAAAAAATGTTCTCGGTTCATTCATTGATTGAGTCGACTTTCTCGCGGCTCTTCGAAAAAGCTCTAGACCGCATTATTATTGGAGAAGCGAAGGCACCCTAAAGACTTGTTCTACGTAAACGCAGGCAAACAAAACGAAACACTTAAACGGGGACCGTAAGAAAATAAGTAATAGATGTTCCAGGTGGCGAGCTTGAGGTTTGGCTGACACGGGAATTTAGTCGTCATTGAACACGTCGCTGGTGGGGCTTTTGGCCGCGTTCATTCAAGTGATGCAGCGTTGCCGACCTAGTTTCTCTCAAGATCGCTCCACCAGTCGTTCAACCCTCGACCTACATTCACGTGCGCTCTGACGTCATTCCTCCCTCTTCTCCGCACCTCCCCTTCGCTCGCCGCACACAAATGCGCACTCGCAAGCAAGCTTAGACCGAACTAGAGCAGTGCAGACATCCGCGACTGACCCAGCCGAGGCGGAAAACTTCCCTATTCATGTTCATTTTTACCGCCAAATCCAAGTCGCTTGTGCAACATTTTTGCGAGCATTTTTGCCCGTTTTTGCCCCCCTCTCACGAACTTATATTTACATATCTCCCGGCTGAGTGTGCACTGCATTGACTCACGTATACCAATTTGATTTTCTTGACCCTACACCTGAATTTGATGCCTTAAACGCGAAAAAAACCGTGGCATTTAAAACAAATTCACATGTTAAGCGCATCTAAAATGCAAAAATGTATGCGTTCATTGGGTTCCAGATTTGGTTTAATTGTAAACAAAGAATCTTTGCAAAATGCAAAAGTTGAAATGTTTGGGAGCTTGACCCGACAACCTTTGTATCACGGAAAGAGAAAAAAAAAAAAAAAAAAAAAAAAAAAAAATAGTTACATACATGCGCCACGTACATGACGCAGCCTGAAACGGGCACGATCGATACCTACGTAGTGGAGCATCGTGACTCGCGACTTATGACGCGAGAACGCATGGCGAGAAGCAAACTAGGTGTATAAGTAATATACTTAGCTCGCGCATCTGAACTTGCTCCGTCTCTATTTTTCTTTCTTTCGCTCCCTTGCACATCTGGCGGACGTTGTACTTATCACTAATCAGAGAACTTTATTTCAAGCTGAAAAGTTGGAGTGTTTCGTGCCAAGTGCGTGTCACCGCGCGCATGGATTCAATTCTTTTTTTCATCAGCTTCACGTACTGAAAAATATATTACGTTACATTGCTTCTTCTCTACGGAGGGAAAATGAGAAATGTCTCAGGTCGCATATTTTATTGGCACGCGATCTGAGATTTTTTTCTTGTTTCCTCCTAGAACGTGCGCCTTTGTGGTTTTTTTTTTTTTTTTTTTTATTAGGTTCCAACCATGACGTGGGAGTTTTTCCCCCCCCCCCAGTAAAAAAAAGTGCTACTTTCGGCCGAGGTACGATATAAAATCATCAATAACCATTCAACTTTAACGGGGTACCTGTAGAGAAAACTATTTTACTTTTGCACTTTAACAATACTCCTCTCCCTACTGATAATATTTTCCTATCGGCACTTAACAACTAATACATAGTCACATAACGTTATTTTTAACATTTTCAATTTTTTTGCTTCTTTTTTTCAAACGTTTTATTAATTGACAATTCTGTTAGTTATACAATCGCGTACCTACGTTTCTTCATCAACTTCAGCCATTAGCAAACTCTTACTTGTTTCTTTGGTACCTTCATCCGAACTCTGTCCCTCTTCACTTGGCGTTTCGAAATTACGGTGAAAGACTATTTTTAACTAAAATTTTTAAAATGTTACACTTATTTTTTCGTTGTCGACCAAATACTCCTGGCATAGCTGACCCAAGTTTGTTAACGTGTTTAAAACGTACGCATACTACCGGCTTTTCATCAAATTGAGTTGTATACAATGCATTTATTTGAGTTACGGAGCCTCCTTTTCTGCTATTCCACGTCTTTTGGATAACCTTTTTTTCATTTGCTTTTTGAAACATCTGTACAATCAGAAATTTAAATTTACGTATGTCTGAGAGTACCTGTTGACTGCATCACTTGGCGTTGGCTGTGAGTCAAATATCCTTGTGGACAAAATCATTTTACTTATCGCTTACATTTTGTAATAAAATAATATGGAAGGTGCACATTAAATACGGATGAATACAAATCGCATCATAAAAGACGGCATTATTTTAATCGAAGCGATAAGATGAATCAAACTCATCGTGACGCAAATGAGGTACGTAAATCACACAAAATTTGTGGTTGGTATAAATAATTTGCGTGTTTCTTACCGATGTTGAAATCTTGAGCTTTTCCAAACTAAAACTTTTGCGATTCAAACATTTGAGCCACTCATTTTTTACTCAAACAAAAAAAATAGGTGCAAAATGTGACTGTCGTTAATTGACGTGGCAGCGTAGGTTCGGTAAAATAAATATTCGCTTAAGTTCATGCATAATTAGGCTTTACACTGGCTTCCCTCGTTTGTAACTTCCCACTTTAAGCCGTAAAAAAACTTCTTCAGCTATAATTTCTTTCTTTTTTTTTTTTCTTCTCCTTTTTGATGAATATTTTTTTGGTTTGACTTTAGTTGGAAAAAAAAATTGGAAAAACTGTCCTCCTACCATGATTTGTTGATTAAAAAATAATGTAAAGCTGTTTGCTGTTCGTTATAAATTGCAGATACTTTTGGTATGTATATGTGTGTGAAGTATCAAAAAGAGAAATTAATATCATATAATTTTACAGTATTAAAGGGAAGCCTCGATCGCGGTAAACAGATATATACGGTATGGTCAATATGCGTCAATATGCATATCTCTAAAAGGGTATGGAAATGGCAAAAAGTATACGTGCAGATGATAATATTGTGAATGACGTATCACGTTCTGAATCATTATGAATTTTCTTACTTTACCGACATTTAGCGAGTAGATGTACAATTATAGATTTATGAAGGATGGCTCACTACCACTAGAGAACCGATTAAGTTAGAAATTACTTGAGATAACTTTAGCTAGTTAGCTAGTGAAATACAGGTGCGTTGTCTTCCTTCGAGCTAAGTTAACTCTTGGATCAGCTCTTAAGCCTATACTGATTCGATGCCACGACTAATTAATTATTTACAAATGTATCGAATAAAGTTTGGAAACTGCGCGTGGATCTAATTATTGGGAGATACCGTTATTATTTTTATGATTGGGTTATTTTTAGCAACGCGCAGTAATGAGTGGCGATGATGAATTGTTGTTGCCATTAATTGAAATATTTTGTGTGCCCTGTGCGATAATACGTGTTGAAAAACACATTAAATTCAAAAGTTGGATATATAGTTGATGGAAAAGAATATTTGGAAAATTTTTCAAAGTTTATAAGTATGAGAATAATCACGGTTACACTCCCGAGACATTTATTATTTTTCGTAAAACTTACGGCGCACTTCCTCAAACTTTTTGGTTTCAATATTTTTGTCTTGCTCCGCAAAATTTCTTTTGTAAGAAAGTAAACACTCAATTGTCGTCATTCATTACGAAGTTTATCAATATTTGACATTTTTAATCATGATGTAACTTAAAAATGGGTGAATCAAAAAGATAGTAAAACAGTCTCCGTTTCTCGTGCAAATTAAACATTTTTGTTTTTCACCTCCTAGCATTCAATTTTTGGTATATATTAATGCCTCTTTATTGTTATTTATTTATTTTTTATTGTTTTCGATCACTTTCTTGTTTTTTAAAATAATTACGTGAGTTTCAATAATAAATTTATGGGTTTATTTTTTTGCCACTGCTGAAACGTGAGTTCATAAAACTGGGTTTTTCTGCGATGATGTCGTCCACGTTCCCTCAAAAAACCGAAGCAGGTCTTGAAGTAAAATATAATACGTGTTGTTATTCTATCTCGTGTCCACTGCTGTGCAGGAAGATAAAACATGTCTATCGCAAGTTTTGTTTTATCACCAACTTTACTTTATAACGAAGTTGTAGATGTATTTTAAAAAATATAATTTTGAATACAGTCACGCGGCTTAGTTTCATCAAGTGACGCAGCAGCAGAACCACACGAGCGCGTGCAAACGGCATACAAAACCTCACTACAGCTGATAGGGAGTCGTTAATATATGCGCTTACGAAAAATAAAATACCTAATACTCTCATGTACCTACGCAGTCTGCTCCAAGAGTGAATAGCGCTGGTGTCAGATATTTAACTTTCAACCTTGTGCTTATGAAACTTTAAATAGTTATATTTTTTTACCGATAATATAATTGAATTGCCAAAATATATACCAATAACCCTACGGAGTTATGAGCTAAATTTTTTTCTCATCTCCGATTGAAAAGAGATATAGCTTATATTTATGTATACACCACCAAGTTTGAAAAATGTAAAACCCTGTATTGAAGGAGGTTTTAGAGGACGGACGAATTAATCTTGGTTTTGTTGACGAAAATACATGTATAACAAAACAGACTGAACGAAGAGAGACGCTAAACCTTTGCTTTTAAATTTTTTTCTCTTCATCCCGTGCTTTTTTGGAGATTGAATACTCTCTTTGCAAAAAAACTAAGCATCAATTAACAATGTGCAATGTTATTTTGTGTTGCAGCTGACTGGGTTTTTTCAACAGCCAGTGCCGTACAGTAGCATGACTGAAGTTTACGCTGTCGAGAGGTGGGACCCGACCTATAAATACTGCCTAAGAATCGTTTTGCCTGACGGATCGCTCCTCCTTCAGGCGAGTAATGCCTACACACGGGATCAGTGGTACTACTCTATACTCTGGAAGGTAACATATTATGCTGTTTTGATAAAACAAGATCTAATTTCTTGGATAAATTAATTTTAGTTGAACGATAAAAAAAAATGTGGAAGTGGTTATCATTATCTGAGTAGGTGGTGACTATGTGTCTACGTGTGTACATAGTATATGGTACACAAGTCATTATTTTTAAAGAATTTTATTAGTATCTGTAAGCAACTTGCACTTATAATTTGCAAGTTTGTATCCCCTACAAAATTGATTTATTTGTAGTCGAAGAACATCACAAAAGAAAAATCGGTCAAAAAAAAAAAAAAAAATTCTGACCATTATGGATTATGACCAAACATTGAATCCCCGATTCCTTGAATGGTATTATTCTCGTGGCTAGTAGACTTTTAACACGGCAAGCGATCGCTCTCTTTTGAACCCCTTTTGTACATGAGCACATTATTACCATCTGCTACCAGGATGATTTCCATAGGAACAAAAAATTGCCATAAAAGTAACCCTGGCCAACGATCAAGTCAAACATTATGCTATATTTGTATGAAACTAGGTATATAATATTATGTTTAATAGTCAAAAGTGTTGTGCTCCGCCAATGGGAATACAAGCGTATAACAATACCGTAGAGGATCAAATGTCATACCAGATGTATTTGGGTTTTTTTTTTCTCTTTACAGAAGAGCATCTTCAGGTACCAAAAAGTGATGGTGAGCGCGATCAAAGAGGAGATTGTGCTGCGAGAGCTCAAGTCTCTTGTTGACTTTGCCCTTTGGACTCCACTACAGGTCAGTCGGATCGTTTTATTTTCAATAATTTTCCTACCTCGGGCGTTTTTGAGAGGCTGGTGCGCCCTCGGTAGGAAATATAGCTAAGCGCCATCGCTCCGTGGCTACTTTGCGTCCCTCGGGCCCTGATTCGCAGGTCCCTTGGGCCGCAAAATAGCCCCGGAGACGATGGCACTTATCCGACGAAAACCACCATCAAACAAATAAGTACATCTTACGTTTGAGGGACTTTTCGAAATTTCTCGTGCACCTAAAGATGATGCAGTACTCGATTGCCCATACACGTAATGAAATAGGAGATAAACAATGAGGCTGGATAGTATAATAGTGTAACGTAACGAATTGCAGGACGAGCGGGTGGCCGGCGTGCCTCTGGAGGCAGTGGCTAAGCTACTCGAGGAGCCACCGCATCTCGAGCGGTGTCTTGATTACGACAAGAAAAAGCTGGACGATGACGAGGTGGAAAACAACGAGAAAACGGGGGATCAGGAGGAGGAGGAGATGGACGGGCCACTGATAATCACGGGTCTGAGCGACGAGGACGAAGAGGAGGACGAGAGCGAGCGCGAGGCGCGCTGCTGGGCCGAAGCCGTGCTGGGCGTGGCAGGGCCCCTGTTGGAGCGCGCGGCCCCGCCGGTCGGTCTGGCCCGCGCTCTTGCCCGGCTGGCCCGGCGCCACCCCCGTTCGTCCATCGTCCAGGCACTTCGGCCCGCTGTCACGCGCTGCCTCAAGCACACCGTCGACTTTGGCAAGTCGCCCGACATGCGCCGTTTGCTCCAGGTCTTTGTCGCGGCGCTCCACGAGGCCGTGGACGGTGAGCGCGCCCTCCGGGATTACATTGCCTCGGTTCACGGCCCGGGCAGCGACTGCCCCCATCCCCGGGTCCTCCCCAATCTCGTCTCCATCTGCGTTGCCGCCATATTTCACAGGTAAGCCGCTCTTACAATATGCAGCCATGCGCGTACATCTATCATATACCTATTATACATGATTCTATTAAAACTGATCTCGTGTCGTTGACCATTTTTACACAAGCAATAGTTTCGTTTGACTTATATTTAAGCAGGTGAAAGAAAGAGAACAAAAAAATCATAGTAATAAGTAATAAACACGAGTCCATAATATTATGACACTGTTTACTCGACAAGTTTAGCTGGGGCTCAAAGATTTTCTTTCGTGTTCCAGATTTGAAGTGAGCTCTTGCAAGCACCAACAGCCAGAAGAGGGCGCACCCACGTCACTGCCACCCTTAAGATGCTATCTCCTCGTCTTGAATATTGCGTACGTGAATGACGTTACCATTGCTACCTCCTCCTCATACTTATTTTTAGACATCCAACTGTTAAACATGTAAACATCGCGAGTATAGTAAGGCTTTTGCGAGAGGCTCTCTACTCATACACTATGCATGCACCTATATCACTTTTATGCGCACAATTTTATTTTTTTATTTTTTTTTTATTTTTTATTTTTTACAACTTTGCGTGGTGTGCTTCACAAGTATAATATACATCTATCATAAGTAACTAAAACAATATTTGTGTTACTCCATATTATTATAACATGAGTATTCATTGTTGTTAATTTTTCACCCCATATCTTGATCGAAAGCACAATATTATTTTCATTGCGTGGGAGATAAATCTTACTCTGTTAAAAGAGCTTAGAAATCTACGGGAGAAATATGCGGTACAAAAAAATTGTAATTTTTCAAAGAGCCACGACTTGAATATTCTGAAGTATCAAATAAAATAATCTTCAGGCCGATTAAAATGAGCCGTGGTTTCTGTTATAAACATAAAAAACACGTCAACGTAAATTGGCTTAGCTGATGCGACACGACGGACGAGCGAAAAATAACATAGGTGTTAATAAGTTTATGCACGAATGACCAACAGGTCCGAGTACTCGGACTGGCGGCCAGGTTTGGGTGCGCTACTGCAACCCGTTCCGTTTCCCGAAGACGCTCTGGCCAACAAGGAGGTCCAGGACTCGGTGATCTCGTGCGTGATGCATAGATTGGCGAAGGACCCGCGCTGCACGGTCCATCGGGTACTGCTGCCCGTACGGGAGCCTCGACCCGGTTGGATACACATTGCCGCCCCCTCAAGCCCGGCCTGTCCCGACGATGGCCAGATCTTCGGGGAAATGGTGAGTTTTGTAAAATTTTCAACCAATCCCCATCATCATTATTATCAAGTACAATGATCTTTTCGCTTTATTTCATTTCATTTCACTTCACTTTGCCCCGTTCAACTTGATTTGCAACACCACGCTTCAATACCATACTATGCTCATCGTCATTACCCGAGAACAATTTTTATTTATTTTTTTTTCATCAGGCACATCTCGGTTTGTTACGTTACACTTAATAACAGTGTAACTTACATACAATTGTAATTTTATGTGCAAGAAAGTAATACATCCTTTGAAACAACAAAATTTTAACTGTATGTATACTAATCAGAGAAGTGATCGTTAAGTGGGATAGTGGAGCTAATTATATTGCTCATTCAACAGAGTCGAGCTTAGAATTTACAAAATCTCGATAAGCAGTGTATACTTGGCTCTTTCAAATACCGATTGCGTGATAAACTTCTTGTCTATATATAATATGGAATGCGTGTGTATATTTTCACCCGTACTTATGGATGATTCAAATATTTTACTTGAAAATTATAAATATACACCTAGGAGGAGGAATTTAACTTGTTTACTCCTCTCTCTTTCTCTTCGGGGATTCGTGAGTTGTGCATAAAAGTTTATACGTGCTGATCATTCATGTGATGTACTGTTGTGGATGACCCCCACTGTGACTCCCCGTGACTATTCTGGGCACATGGTGCCCTGACATTGAACAATAATCGCGAGTATGAAGAAAAGTGGTGTTTCAGGCCAACTAAATGCATTAGATGACTTACACATATTTAATAACTAATTTTATCAAAACATGTTTTAAAATTTTTTGTTCGTCTAATGTACAGACCTATGTATACGAATTTTAGTTTTATTTGAAATGATTTGGAAAAGGGGTTGAATTGGACCACCGCATGTACAATTTTTCATTATTCTATTTTTACAAAATCTGTACAAAATCATAAAATTTCACCTCATTGGGATTAGATGAGCTTCGACTCCCCTTGAAAAAAAATGATCATTCGGTTTTTTAGTCAATAGCATTTCTGGTATGTAAAAGTTATGCACCCGAACTTACTGAACGGTTGGTCGTACGGTTAAAGTCATGTTTTTATTTATTTTTTTTCTCCCTTCCTTGCTAAATAAAAAACTGCAAATCTGTCATATTTATGTCATTGTGGAAAAATGCTTCAAATCAACTTGAAAGGCTTATTAATGAAAGGACAGGCAAATTGTTGAGATACATTGAAACTTTGAAAATGTGTCAGCTCGTAGCTCGTCAAGCTGCTTTATTATGTTGACCCAAACATATTGATGGGATGACCTTTTTCTACTACTTGAGCTTATACTAACTAACTTTATTATGGGCGTCATCATTGCTTATTCATGCGTCATACGTAACAATATCAAGGTATAACATACACTCATGGAACAAAGTGTTAGTTGAACGAAAGTAGGTACCTATAGTTAGTTGCATTTACGAGAAACTTTATTTGTAGGTACACATATGATAGGTAAACCATTACCATACATAAGTATAACGTAACACATAAAAACCTTCATCAGAGCACATATTATGTTATATGCTTATTTTTCTCTGAATGTGGAGTAATTTATTGTAAATATAGGTGTTGTAGGATCAACGAGGGAGGTGGAAAGAAAAAAAAAAAAAAAAAATTGGATTTTGTTGTTTTTGGTAATAAACAAACGATTTAAACATTGTATACGCAGTTGACAACACTGCTGGCTTGCTGTTGCCGAAGGAAACGCTTCATAAGCTCGTTGCTGAAGCAGACGGGCGGCGCGTGCGTCTTACTGGGGGTGCGGGGTTGCGACGCGGCCCAGGAGGCGCTGTGCTTCATGCTGGAGTGGCGCCTACTGCCCAACGAGGAGGCCCGGCTCCAAGTCGTCTCGGCCCTACAGTCCACCGAGTCCGGCAAAACCAGATACGCGGCGCTCTGCCAGAGACAGAAGAACCTCCAGGAGCTCGTATGTTCCCTTTCATTCGGTACCCCTTGATGTCAATAATCCCCCGCACAATGTACCTATGCGCGTTACCCCTTCGTTCGAGCTGTTTCGTACTCTTCCTCACCTTTCCCGTGCATCCAAGTGTCACCATTGTAGGTATACTTATGTATAATATTATTGAGCACGTAAAATTAACGTTACAGCAACAAAAGGGTGGCCCGCGCAAGCTCACGCTGCCAGTTCGGGCGACAGACGCGGACGTGGCATTGCTACTGGGCAACGGTGCTCTTGGCAACCTCGAGTGCCTGAGCTTGGCCTTTACTTCTGTCACTTCGGCGTGCGCCGAGCAGCTCATCAAGCTACCCGCCCTCAGGTACCTCAACCTATGGGCCACGCAATTTGGCGACACTGGCTTGCAGATGATAAGCGAACACCTACAAAAGCTCCAAGTGCTCAATCTCTGCGAGACGCCCGTCTCCGACAAGGGTATTTCCACCCTTGCTTGTGAGTCTCTTTCTCTCTTTTTTTTTTTTTTTTTTTTTTTTCGTGAAATTGATTCTTGTTTTCAACAGAAAAATGTTACAAACGAGTCCTTTAATAAAACTATAAGCCTCTTGACTCATGGGGCTAAAAAAATTGATTTTACGTCGCGTGACTCATGTCCAGTTGATCCCTGCCCGATTTGTACTACATACATATATACGTGCCTTACCGTTGGATTGATCACGCGATTTCTTTGTTTGTTGATGGACGTTTAAAAGCCCGGTTTTGTTGTAATGATATATAAAAGAACTTGAATGTACAGACCAAGTAAATATTGAGATGATTTATTAGAAAAAAAAAAAAAAAAAAAAAAAAAAAAAATTAAAAGAAAGTAAATGTGTTGATTCGATTGATGTTCGAGGGTTATCGCGCCAACAACCCGCGCTAAGTAAATTAACAAAAATAAACGCATTAAATGATGTTTGCAGCTCTGACAAATCTGCGCAAGCTGAACTTGAACAGCACGAAACTGTCGGCTTCGACCTTTGAGGCTCTGAAGAAGCAGCTGCCCTCCTTGCAGGAGTTTGACGTGCGCTACACCGAAGCCTGGTGACCCGAGTACACGCCCAAGACGCCGTCCAACGGCTGTTCTCGGGAAAACTCGCGACGCGCGAAAAAGTTCGCCTAAACGAGAATCAGCGATGGGGTACGGGGAGGACCGGCCGAAACTTGGTGCCTATCGCATGCATGAGATGATAAATAAGGGGACAGATGGATCCGATGGTGACGGAAGATGAGAAAAATAGTTAATCAATTACAAATATTGGTCGCTATGTTTTTTGGCAGCACTGCCGCCTATCGTAGTTTACCACTATCATTCGTACCCTAACTCGGCAGGATGTTTGTCCCAAAACTTTCCCTCAAAAGATCCGATGATGTCAAATCATCTATAACATATCGTAATGGATACAGCAATTCACTACACCTATACAATATTATTGTAAGACTCCGTGGTGACGGTCATCACTGTATACCTGCACCAGCGGGCCCCATCGGTATTTGTACATTATTTATGAATCTACCTCATGAATCATCTTTTGTTCAAAAGTTTTGGGACAAAAATACCCTCGTGCCAGCTACGCGTACTTCACCCACCCGACGTTGTCGTTTGACGAAAAAAAAAAAAAATTAATCTACTGTTATACTGCACCCAATTCCACCTCACTTTTCCTCCTTCCCTCTTCTTCTCTTCATCCAACATTGCCTTTTGATCACTAAATATTTTATAATCTCCGTTTGCGCTTTCAGGCGAATATAAACAGTTCCAAGTAAGTTACGCGTAAACGCTATCTACTAATTACTACAGCTAACTTCGATCTTACCATTTCTTCAGGTTTAATCGGCCGAGAGGCCAGCCATCTCAATCCCTTAATCGACAGATTACCCTTCCTGTTAAGCGGGCTCTTAATTTCGAGTTGTTTCACTTTTGTACTGTACCTGTGCAAAGTATTATTATTACATACAATTGTTACGTTGTACAAGAATTTAATTCCAAGTTTGTTCCTATGTTAAACTTGATCAATAATCAATGGCGCATAAATACATGTTGTATAAGTACATGCATTCGTTATAGAAATACACGTTAGTATAGTTTTTCGTTGATTTCTAAGGTGCAAGCAATACTAAAAAAAAAAAAAATAATAAAATAAAAAATCACTAAATACATTTTTTAAGTATTATAATTATACATTCGTTCGTCTTCGATGATGAAATAAATTAACATTGGCGTTAGGTGTTTGCATTTGTCCCTATAGATAAAAGCACTATGCGGCGAAAGTTTTCTCTGAAAGTTATATCTCTTCAGGTGTATGTAAATATTCGTAATTATTAACTCGAATGTTCATTGAAGCCATGCCATTTAAAATAAACAAAAAATTACTTGAATGTTGCATTTTTCAAACAAACGAATATGAATTCATTAGATTGGACTTTTGGTTCAATTAAGTTGTTTCGCTAAACAATGAATGCCTGATTTTTATTAAAAAGTATGATGGGTATACACGTTTTTTAAAAAAACTGCATTGATACTACTTGAGATATCTCTCAATAAATTAATTTTTTTCCCATAATCGACTGTATTGGATGAAACCGTCTATTTTTAATCATGTACAAAATAAAAATGTCAGCCAGACAAAAAAAACATTATTTTTTTGCTTCAAAAAAAAAAAAAAAAAAATTAATTTCCATTAAGAAAAAAAAAAAATAATAATAATAAAAAAAAAAACTAATGGAGCAAGGCCCAACTATCACATCGAAAGTTTCTCTATGCGTTTTCTGCACATATCAATGTGAATTGTCCAAGCGGACGTACGATTTTAAATTAATGCCGTACATAATTACTTATTGTGAAATTTATTGACTTTTCGAATGTCACTCAACTATATGAAATTTTCAGATGGTTTTGAGCACAGATAGTATAAAGATATACAATAAAATTAATTAAAATCTACGAAAGCTTGGTGAAAGTCTAAGAAAATCTAACAACCTTGCGGGTGGCGGTGTATTCGTGTAAGTGTGAATATATGTCTTGACCGTAAAATTGAAAAATTGAAAAACAAAAAAAATAAATAAAATAAAATACATGCTTAGAAGAGACTGAAAACGGTGGATAAATAAAAATTTTCATTTATTGAAGAAAAATTACACTTTTTAAAGTTTTGAAATAATAAGATTTAAGAAGCATACACGTCACTTTACGTCGATTCGAATGTCTCTGCTGGTTGAATTATTGAGACTTTTTGAATTTTTAATTAATTTTTATTTGTACATAAACAAGTTGAGAAAGTTGCCACTGATCGCACATAGTACCAATTATAATTAATAATAATTATTAACAATAATAGTAATAACAGTAATTCTGATTCTATGTATTCCTTAATGCAAGGTCTGAAATTAATTTCAATACCATTTCCAGTCGTAGACGAAAAGTAGGGTAGCAGCCGTTCATTAAAAGTTAAAATGAGAAAAAAAAAAATTAAACTCGCGACTGACTGCCCTAGCAAAGAAAAGATCAAATAAATATATATTCAAAGTCTTATACCATAAATATTGCGATTTAAGTGTAAACACTGCCAGGTGCTCCTGTTCGACGTCAAGTATTAGACGACCGGCCAGTCTTGCGGCAAGGGCACGCCGATTTATCGATTTTGTGCATTTGCATTGATATATGATATGTAGGATTGGTGCAAGCATCCTATATATGTATATTAAAACACGAAAGATAAAATATTTCAAAAAGAAAAATCACAAACACATTGTAATGATTAAATAAAATCGATTTTAGTGTACATAGTTAAGCGCAAGGAAAAAAAGTTATAAGATTAATTGTTTATTTCAAATAGATCATATTTATACGTAACGTTAATATTATATAAATATATATATATTATCATTCGTCGCACAATTTCATGTAAACGCAGTCAAGATACTTACAAAATTATACAAAAACAGTCCGAAAAATATGAAGAATGACATACTATACTCTACATGTATACTGTTATAAAAATAAAATGGTTATACGATAACATGCTAGCAGACTTTGCGATGCGTGGTGTTATCACGTGACTTGAAAAGTCACGTGTATGGCGCACATGATGACACAAGAAGCGTAAATAAAGATACAATGGGGCAAAATTTTGTTTTCTCATATTATGTGCCCTCGGCGTTTAACGTTGTACTGTCTAAGATAAGTATTACCTTAATAAAATAGTATGGGATGACTGATTCTGCAAAATGATATCATAAGAGGGACAATTTTTTCTTTTTTCGATATTTTCAAGTTGTACGAGAAAGAAAGAAAAAAAAAAATCAACCCAGATGACATTAAAATAAGGTGTCAGGGGAGCAAGCGTTGCAAGAAGACTGTCTGCGTCAATTTCAACTTACTGCGATTCCATTATGCGTAGTCAGTTACATATTTTAGCAAGGCGAGAAACAATAATACAATTAAGAATAGAGAGAACAGATGTATGAGAATTGATACCAATATTATAACATTTTCTGCGTCAAACGCCTCGTTAAGCTTTCAATCACTCAGGTTTTCGCATTATTGTAATCGATCAATCAAGTTTTCTTGATTTTTTTCTTTCGCCATCTTCTTTTATTATTGTTATTCCAATGGTTGATTTTTTTTTTTTGACATTGATTCAACGCTGAGCAAAACTATACAAAGGGAAAACAATCGAGTGATACTCGATGAAACATTGTAAAATGTTGTACGTCAACCCCTCGAGGATTTTCTTATGTTTACGTTAAACACTCGCAGATGCATTAGGTATACACCTTTTTTTTTTTTTTACCTATTTTACAAAATGTCACTCCTGATTATTTGTTCCTCTATTATTTTTTACCTTCGAATAAAAATAAATTTCTTTGGAAAAAAAATGTACAAAACAACATGAAATGTCCTTGTCACTCATCTCACACGTAGCTCCTAGTGCACTCGATTAAAACGATATCATTATCGTTAGCCATCAGACCAAAATTTATATTGTGTATCGGCAAACTCAGGTATACGCATATATATTATATATGCGTATGCATGAGTTTGTTTGGATTTGCCCTCTCAATAAGTTGCATGGTGGGCTGCGAACGGCACTACCAAGTAAGTGTAAAATTGTCTTTTGGGCAACGACGTCAGAGAGAAGTTATACTTGGCCGAAAGATTGTGCGTTGGCTCACGGACGATTGTAGTCGGTATGTACGAGTGTCTGTATATTCGGAGGCAGTGTGCGGTACACCTCGTAAGGAACAGTTTCTGCAAATCAAGTAAAAATTAAAAAAAGATTAATGGGTGTGTAAGTTACAACTGTGCCGTTCAATTAATAAACAGTTGAAAGTTATTTGATACTGATTTTAAAATTGCATTCTCTCGACACATTTATATAAACTTAACTCTTGCGATTAGAAAAAAAAAAAAAAAAAAAAATCGGTATGTAAAATTTTCATTTTTGGCTCACCTTTACACGAATATCTGAGATTCGACCAGAGGACCATTTGCTGCGAAAATGCAAAGACACCGAGTCTTCCGCCCTTCAGAGTCGAGTCGAAATGATTACCAGAATCGGCAATGAGTCTTTGTCCCTCGTATATCCACAATCTAATCAAACCGATCCTCGGCCTGTGGATCAATCGCCACCTGTATGACGTGTACTGTTTCCAGCCGACCTTACGCGGATCTTTCCACAACAGTTTAACCTAGTATACAATCACATTTAACAAGTCGATCTTTTATCATACGATAAATTTTACGCTCAAGTAATCTACATTATAGTTATTGTGTGGCTTCGCGTAAGTAAGTAGGTACATTGGAATTGATCAAAAAGTTGGCGAACCTGTTCGCGAGTGTTGCCCGTGTGCCAGAGGCTGTTGCGCATGATTTCCCCAGGGCCGGTTTTCGAATCGACGAGCTTCAGTTGGATCCCGGTCTCGGCAACAGCTCGAAACGGTTTTGGTTCCCAGTAAGTTTGCAAAACCTTTTTCCACATCACCGTGTAAAATTGCCGGGTGTTTTGGTAAGAGAATACGAAGCCAACGTAGTCATCGTCAATGTCTGTGTTGACGAAGAACGTGCCCTCGAAATCGACCCCGCTGAAGCTATCCAATCCTTGTCGTTCAAACATACAACATACGCGCATCGCGTTATAGATGTGACAACGATGTGCAAATTTTGTAGTTGTATAGTTATTCATGCGTATTTATTTACCCACGGCGATTCCGGGGTCGCTGTTCATCGTCTGGTAGATCTCCGAGCCGTTGTGGTGTATTTCCCAAATGGGATCCTCCTGAGTCTTGCCGTAGGGATCGAGAGCGATGGTGTCGTACTTGCGGAAATCCGTAGCCCAAACTCGGCTGTTGTTCGGGCAAATGTCCACGAGATTGGCCACCTGATCGTTGTCATTGTCGTCGTAACAGGCATCGCCGATACCGTCGTCTGTGAGTCGCGCAAAAGCCAGTAGCAGGTATTGATCATGGATCAAGGGGTTGGGTATAACCGATGGGACAAAACTCACTGTTTGTATCCGCTTGATCGGGATTCGCCACGTAAGGGCAATTGTCACGCTCGTTGGGAACAACGTCGTTGTCCGCGTCGTCGTCGCACTCGTCTCCGATCCCATCGTTGTCCGAGTCCGTCTGGCTGGGATTCGGATCGTTGATGCAGTTGTCGATGTCATCCTGAATCCCGTCTTTGTCTCGATCGGTGTTGTTGTCGCAGACGTCGCCCACCCGATCCCCGTCCTCGTCCGCCTGATCTGGATTCGGGCTTCGCGGGCAATTGTCGCACACGTCGCCAATACCGTCCCGATCGGTATCCAACTGATCCTCGTTCCAAGTCTTGACGCAGTTGTCTTCGTCGTTGGGCACACCTGCCGCAATTGTTCGAGTATGATTTTTTTTTTTTTTTTTCCTCCAAGTAGAACTACCAAATTCAAGAATCCACTGCATGTCTCAATGCCATACAATACGTACCATCGTCGTCGATGTCGTCGTCGCAGGCGTCCCCGAGACCGTCGCCGTCCGTATCGTGCTGGTCCCTGTTCTTGACGTACGGACAATTGTCACAGACATCGCCCACATCGTCCGGACCCTCCCGATCGCTATCCGCTTGGTCGCTGTTGGGGACCAGTGGACAGTTGTCCGATAGATTGAGCACGTTGTCGTTATCGGCATCGTCGTCGCAGGCATTGCCGAGGCCGTCGGCATCCGCGTCTTCCTGGCCGCTGTTTGGTGTCTTTGGGCAGTTGTCGGCTCGGCAGCGTTGGTCCTGACAATCGAGACTATCGTCCGGGTAGCCGTCGCTGTCCGAGTCGGTGCCACAACTTTGGCCGTCGCCCGCCCAGCCGACGTTGCACTACAATGGTCCACACAACATATGGTTTTTCTCTTTTTTTTTTTTTTTTTTTTTTTTTTTCTTTTTTACCTGAATGCATGTCTATAATAGGGTGTTGTGGTCGCTATTGCCGTGTGTCGCGCCAGGATTTCGCGGAGGGCCAAGTTTTGTTCCGTTCGATAGACGCCGAAAATCACTAGCGATTCATTGATTTACTTATACAATGTAAACGCGGTACTTATTGCAGATTAATAATTATTGTGAAAGTTTGATGGTACTTACGATTTGTAGTTAACTCGTGAAAACCAAATGCGGCTTGTGGTACGGGCGACGCCGAGGGGGTCCGAGCAGCCACCATCACCTCCGTAAGGAAAACCTCGACTTTATTTGCCTCAAACCGAAATGCTATTTATTTAATTTTTTTAAATTAATTTATTTGGAATTACAACAAATGAGTAGTTATGAAGAAAAAAAAAAAAAAAAAGAAGAAAAAAAAGTTACAGATAACATTACGAAAAGTTTTTTAATCTTTTCTACCTACTTGCACATCAAAATTTAATTTGCTCATTCGTGCGTTGAAAGCTCGACTTTTTGCCAGTTTTGTAATCCATCTTGTCGATGAACTGCCAACCTGATCTAAATGCATCGCCATTGTCGTATTTAATAAGTATGGCTCGTAACTCGTTAAAGTCTGGTTTTTAAGTAAAAATTCATTAAAAGTTGATCAAAAAAAGCATTTCGTTGGTGGAAAACTATTGAAGTCTCTAGTTGATAAATCCATATAAATTTTTTTTTTTTTTTTAATATATGTTGCCAATAACTTTTTGTCTATTCCAAATCTAAATATAGGTATGTTTGCAAATGACTGCTCAGATCCCCTCAGCGTTCAAACTCAAGCTGTGATTACGAATCGTGATTATTTGTAGATCATAAAATTATTACCGATAATGTCGACAACAGCAAGGACAAAAATAGCCACGACGACAACAACAACAACAACAACAACAACAACAACAACAAAAATAAAAAGAATATCGAGAGAGTATGAGTGATGATTACCCTGCAAGAGTACTGATCGAGAGCGACACAGATGCAGTCTGCATGTTGATCACACCTTGTAATACCATCGGGGCAGACGTCGTGTGTAATTGGGTGGCAGCCTATTGTTTGATTGCCGATGAAACCAGTTTTGCATGCACCGCACCTGGCTGTTCCCTGAGAAAATATTCTTTTACACTTTCCTTCGTTAAAATTTGGACCACATCGGCTCAGCATGTCTCCTCTCGTTACGCTTGTCGATATATTGTATACGTCACTTGGGCACGCGTATACACTTACTCTGTGGAGTCTTGATCGTATCCTCGAATAAGTCGTTCTCGGTATTTAATTTTTTTTTTTTTTTTTTTTTTTTTTCCCATGACCCAGTAGAACTTTAATATTACGGCTAAATGAGCATTTTTATACAATATATCAGCAAACTTTGCTTACCTTTAAACCTAGCCTTAACAGAGTGAAAATGAGGACAAGTATAGAAAATCACACAACATAGTAAGTTAATGTTCTCATACAGAGACTTGAAAGACTTAAATCAAAGAGAAAATTTAAATTTTTAAGTACTCACTTCCTTCATTTGATGACGTTCAAGTTTTTTTATGTTTGTCGTACTACTTATGTGCCACGTGGCTATTTACCACGAGCGAATTTCATTTCAGTACTTGGATTACGCGAATTATTACTCAGTTTTGCAAGTAAACGAGCGTTGTTTTATTTTTCATGTTATACGTATTACAAATTTTACAACGCATAACTGTTTCAGGAGCTAATTCATTATAGGTGTACGAGTGCATCATACTTATATATGTATACACTTGTTAATAGAATTAGCTATTTACTAATTAATTTCAAATAGATTCTGCTGTAGAGTTGGAAATGGATAGATAGAGAGACAGAAAAATGAAACAGTGTCCACTTATATACTTATACATATTTCGGTTTGGTGTTTATTGTTGAACGTGAGTATGAAGGTAAATAAGATGACGTTTAAAATCGTAAGGAATAAGTAAAACATAAGAGTTTACGTGTATACTTATGTAATAATAATAGTAGTAAGTGGAGCAATAAATAACAAATATTATATATTAGATTGTAACTCTGGTTAGAAAATTATATTTAATAAAAGATGAATAGAATTACGGTAACTTTGATGCGTTTGATTAGTCTTCCGCATAAATGTGCATAGATTTCGAATGGCCATAAAAATAACGTATAAATATATGCATAAGTGTAACCTAGCTGAAATTTATGATACAATACTGCCCGTGCACGCAGGGAAAACTATTTTTTTTTAATGATCATAATCTGTACACCGTGCATACCATTATAATAGAGTAATAATAAATAATTTATATATGCGTGTGCGTGTAAAGTATAGATGTGTGTATGCATTGTAAAAGTAAGAGTCGTGGATAGGTTATGGGTATATGTTACCCGTAGACACGTGTGAGCGTATAAAGTGTCCGATATTATTGCGCGGCTGAGTCAGTACCTACTTGGGTATACTCGTCATCGCGTTAATTTTTATTCTCGTAAGCAATTAAGTATAACCCGTGCTCAAGTGCAAGTCACCTCGGAGTTGAAGCAGTCGGAGTTGTCGACGCAGCCACCGTTGTCGTCACCGCACGGATCTATCCTGTGGCAGAACTGGCGATGGGTGCGAGCGTAATCTACACCCCGGCCCTCCGACACGTTGCCGGTCATACCCTCCGGACAAGAGTCGCACCTACACGGCCGAGGAAAAACAAAAGGAGCCAATAATTGGTACTTATAAGTACTCGGTCGCTTGCAATATAGGAAAACAAATATATTATATACCTATTAATCTTGAGATGGGAGGGGCGAGGTGGAGAGTAAACATGCAACTTACCTGTATCCGGTGTCGAACTTGTAGCAGCGGACGCCCTGCCAGCAGGGCTTGGCGAGGTCGCATTCGTCCTCGCGCATGCAGTTGAGCCCGTTGCCGGTGTACCCGGTGGGACAGCCACCGCAGCGATAGTACGGCGGGACGCTCTGTTGGGTGCAGCCCACGTTGGGGAAGCACGGGTTCGGCTGGCACCCGTTTATCCGCTCGCAGTGCTGCCCGTTGCCCGTGTAGCCGCGCGGACAGGGACCGCACCTTCAATCAAATTGGCACACGTTTCAATATGGGTATACATAAGTACCTACACTCTTTTTGCGCGCTTTACTCTTCTCCCGAGCCGATAAATACATCAGGTAAGTAAGTATATGTGTTTTATGTTAAAATCCTTGCCACCTTTCGGACAACACATTACTTGTCCACCTCAACCGACGCACTTCGAACAAAAGAGCTTTTGACCCCCTCTTTCAGCCAAAAGTCATAGTTCAATTGATGTTCGATTATTCACAATTTTAATCGAGTTGTATATTATACATGCCGCGAGTTTTTTTAGGGACAAAACCAACAAGTAATTGTTAACCCAAAAAATGGATGATATTATAAATTATACATAGGTATACGTTTTTTATACACCCAATAAAAAATGAGACGCGCTAATTTATGATGCGACCAACTCACGTGAAGCCAGTGGCGGTGTCCATGCAGTCGACCCCCTCGAAGCAAGGATTGTCGGTACAGCCGGGGTACCTGCGGCAATTGCGCCCGTCGCCGTAGTAGCCGGTAGGGCAGCGCAGGCACTGAGGCCCCGCGGGTCCATCGCGACACTCTGCCCCCGGGAAACACGGCGAATTGTACCGGCAGCTGCGAGGCGGCGGCGGCGGAGCTGCAAAAACCATCCCTCGTACAACAAGCATTGCAAGCATATACGGTTCATACTCGTACAATACTATACTACGCATAAATAATCTAAACTATACGGGCATACGCATGGGTATATTTATACAATCGTATAGGTACAGGCTTGTGCTACGAGTATTCATTTTGTACTTGAGCAAATTTTTACATTCCAATGGTTGGTCAAATTGCGGTTTCGATGGGTACATACCTAGTAGAAAAAAAAATTGCCCTGGTTTCAATAGTCTTTTTCTTAGACAATGGTCACTTACGTGTTGGTTTTTCGTGGCAGGCGGCACAATTTTCCAGCAACTCTCTGATGCGCTTCGTCTCGACCAGCTGCAACAAGTACATGCGTTACGAAAATAAATATGTATACGTAACTGGTCCGATGCGCAGAACTTACGTTCGAGTCGAGTTTCGTCCACATTTTTTTTATGGCGTCGATGAGGAGGTTCAAGGTCTTGGCCATCATCTCATCGGTGTAGCAGCCTTCATGAAAAACGCCAAATGTCCCTTGATCATCAAAATACTGATAGCTTACTTGAATTATATGTACTACGTACCGTTTGGGTCGACAAGAGCCGGAAATTCGCCGGGAATGTCGCCCCTTCGTCTTACCCTCGTCGAATTGGCAGAACTGTTGAGGTCGTGGTGTTGGTGGTGATCCACGTCGTCCAGAGACGTGGCCCCACAGTTTTCTTTGCGCACCGCCTCTTCGATCTCGGATTCACCGTAAATCCTGACTCTGTACCTCCGCTCCCGAAACTGCGTAAATACAAGAATAATATTCATTTTTTTTTTTAACTTTGAAATGCAAAAGCTTATATGTAAGAAGAAATCGGCAAAGGTCTTCGATAAACATAGTTGAGGCTCTGCCATCGAGTATATGAAATTTGACAGGAAATTGTCCACTGTGTTTTTAGGCTTAATAATGTTATCTTTGATAAACATAGGTACTTTGAAACAGTCCACATCCATTCATGACGACGATACCATTTTTCATACATGACCGTTCCCGGGGGCGTGAGTAACTAATGCGTGTTTCGTCGCCCTTTCCAGTCACGTGTATATGAATAAGACGCATTGAAATTTCTGAAAAAATCTTTCCCGCGTATCTTAAATAATGTGCGTGTCGCAGCGAATTCAATTCCCAAGATAGAAAAACATTTTTTAATCGCAAATGCAACGCAGGTGGGCAGTGATTTATACGCGAATCTACATTGAAACTGATTTTCTCGTCGGTAAATGTGTACAGCTATAGGCATGAAGCAAGTTGGAAAGTTTTGATTTTTTTTTTTTTTTTTTTTTTTTTTTTTTTTTTTTATTAGTTGATCTACCTATTTTTACTAAAATTGTCCACTCTCGCTGTTGTGTTGTCTGTAGATTTTTATTTATCAATGCATACATGTAACCTAATACATGCATATTGATCAAATTGATGTGAATGAATGCGTCTTAATTAAGACGACGGTCCTATAATTTCAAAATATCCTTTTTTTTCCACATGGATCCTTATGATATTACATTTCAATAATTTGTCAAATTTTATAAAATTAAAGAAAAAAAACTCTCTGAATTGCTTTCAAAACCAAAACGTAACTCATTGCAAGATTTTTATTTAAGGGTCTCGTTAGGTAACAAATCAACGTGTAAACTTAAATAAGAGGTTTTCTGAAGATACACCGTTTTTCGATTTAAAAATCTCTGGCCTTTCTCAACACAAGCGAAATCAGTAGGTGTAACTTGATTTTTCTTCTAAATTTGAAACAGTTTTGTTGTTGAAGAAAGAATAAGTTGTGCTCATCACCAATGACTCCTTAATGCAACAGAGTCGATACGTACATTAGTATTAGGTACGAAGCTATTCGTTACTTGATTAATAACCACCTGTACTTGTCATCGAGCCAATTTGACATCGGGTAGGTAGGTAGGTAATTGCGTAACAAACGAGGACATTATGCATCATTATTTTGCCGTCTACTATACCGTTTTGCATGTACCCACTCACACACACATAAGTACATCAAAGCTCTTTTAACGCATAGATTATGCGTAATGCGTTTTTGATGGGTCGTTTTACTATACATTATATACTACTGGTATACCTACATGTCAAATATGTAACTTTGATTATTTAGATGTAGAAATTCGGATCACTCCCAATATTTGCGATTAATGTTGTCGAATAATGAAGTAACATGAGCTTTCGGTACTAAAATTCAAGTAATCTACAGTTGGTCAAATACTGAACACAATATGCGTAACCTCGGTCTTCTATAATACATACACCAGGGGCTCGATAAAAATAGAATTAAATTAATTTCAACATAATAATGCTTGCCCCACACTTTACCGAGTAAAATAATAATTAAATGAAAAAAAGGGGGACATTGGTATAATTACGTGATACGCGCTACGCGGCGAATAGTTTGAGTTAATGTACGCGCATACCCATTAGCCGCGCGTGCAGGTTCGCGAGCGCCGTATTTGGCGATACCCCGTCCCACGGATGGCCGAGCATATAATTTACCTATATACGGTAAAAGAAGAAGCAGCAGTAGCCTATTGGACCATCGAAGCAAAAAAAAAGTAATACTTGTAAATAATAGTCGTGGGATGCCAATGGCCTTGGAATAATAGTAAAGCTGCTTGATGCGATGGCGAAATAGTTGGACGATTCGGAGGTGCGATAAGCGCGACGTAACGAGAGAGCCGCAGAAGAGCGAGTACAGCTTGCCCTTGTCGGGTACAAATTGTTTTACCCATTGCGCGAGCTCACTGTGACTATAGCGTTTCATCGTTAGTTATATATCTTACACTACGGTGACTCGAGTTTACTTTGAACTGACGCGTCGGAAAAAAAAAAAAAAAATTGCTACTATTGATAAATGCTATAACAAGCTAAGGTAACACTTATACCTCTTTAAGTTATAGTTGAAGCGTAAAATTTTAATCATACCCAGGGTGGGTGGCTAATGAGAGTTAGTATATAAGTATTAACATAATAATAACGATCGTTGCAGTAGGAAGGTAATTTCCGGTCTGGCTCACCCGCGGTAAAATAAGATCAATGCCCAATGATCAAGATTGCGCGCCGCTGTAATGGAACAATGCACTCGCTCATTTTAGCTCTTAAGTAGTACTTGAATACATATTTGTCATAGTGGGCCGTTAGACGACGCAATTAATGGTTTTGTACTTGGAGACAGTAAAAAAAACTGGAGATCACCTGTGAGTGTAGGCGTTGATAATATAATGTTTAATAGTATAATATTTTGTGTGTGTGTAATATAGTCTTACCACTTCGAGGTGCTGCAAGTCGCCGGTACTTAGAGCCATCTGTCTGGGACTCCTCCTGAGGACGAGCTCGCCCTGGCGCGCACAGTCGATGTAGATCTCGACCTTGGCGGCCAGCGGCCGTTGGCTCACCACCAATACTATGCTCCTAAAGGGCTCGGCGATGTTCAAGCTGTCGGCGACCAGGTGCTCCCGGTGTGACTGCTTATCCTCGACTTCTTCCACGATAACTGCAACAGTTGGGATCATCATTGTCGTCGTTGTTGTTCATATTTATCCCACCATTGTGATCACCTACCTCTCCTGGACCGTCTGTCGATCATGAGAACGAACTTGAATTTTGAATTCGGGTGTTGGGCTGCGAAAAACGTCTCGATGCTGTTTATTGGCTTTTTTCTCGACTTGAAGTGATTCACAGCGATGGCAAACTTGTCGTCCATCAGGGCTTCCTCTAGACTTTTCGTTAGTTCTTTTAACACCCAAATAATAATGAATAATTATATAATCGTCATCAGCATATTTTTAAAACATTGTGTTACTTTGCTATTTCAAGTGCACTACGAGAAAATTTAAAATTTTACATATTCCATCTCAAATAAAGTACATTTTTATTTGATTAAAGCAGTTGAAGTAACTTTGTCGAATTCAGTGATATATAATTTTAGTTGAAATCGTTTGGTCAGCGTAAAAAACTTCAATTTTTTAGTTGATACATATATGGTATGAAAGGTGTCTTTTTTGTTTATTACTATACTGTAGTGTATCTAAACATCAGTCGTCGCGGGATTTAATAAATAAATTTAAAAAAATAATGATTTTAAATTAACACGTTTAAAGTTTGGTTATGAAATACAATGAGTTTTTTTTTTTTTTTTTTAATGTGAACACCACGCGCAAAAACGTAAGAATAACCTAATACTTGATTGGAAATTGGGACAGTAAAAAAAAGTGCTTGTGAAAATACAAAAAAAAAAAAGTAAAAAAAAAGAATGGTTCAAGTCGCCAGAATCAAAATGGCTTTGTCTAGTTGAGCGGCTTTCTTCACTTATGCGATGTATATCTATATTGAAAATTGGTTCTTGTCAGTATAAAAGCGCGCAAATCCACTTTTTAGGAATTTTGTATGAAACATAGTTACTCATTGGGACCAATGTTTGCATGATCGTTACGTCCTTTTTTTTATAACAATGAGTGCAACAAAGTAGGTAAATCGATTTTTTATTGCTATAAAAATTTCTGAATCCGAGTGATTACACCCACGCGCGCACGTGTTAGGTACATTTGTTATAAAACAACGAAGCAGTATATTATAATATGTTGCACGCCTATGGGTAACAATACAATAGGATCGCACTAAACAAGTATATGTATTTATAAGCAGAGCATAGGTAGGTATATAGGTATCCATCCACATGTGTCGAGTTGACTGACCCGGCGTCTCATGTGCTCTCGGCAGATATACTCACACTCGGTTTTTCCTTCTCGAGAGACAAGTCACATTGTAGGACGGGTTTCCGACTCGCAATACGTCAGAATCGAGGAGACCAAGAGTCGACAGGTATATAGGTGGTGTATCTACCACTGTGCACAACCACTTTGTACGAAAACCAAGCAAGCTGGCATTATAATGCTTTGCATCAGAGAGCTCGATAAATGCTCCAATAATAACTCCTCCCCCTTTTTAATCTAGTTCTTTTTTTTTTTTTCTTTTTTTAAATATAGTAAACGCTATACAGGTACATATTACTTTTATAATTAGGTTTTCTTTTTTATTATGATTAATTTTTTTTTTTGTTCACAACTACATTTAATAAAAACGCTGACGTGCACTTCGACATGATGATCCATTACGATTTTTCAGGCCATACCTCATTTTATTATGCACACTTTTATCGAGTCATCCGAAGTAAGTAGTTATCGGAACGTCTTGGCACACGCGCGAGTTTCATAAAAGTTATGTGATAAGTACGCGCATAACGAATGCATAACTTAATCTTACATATGATACGATCAGGCCACAATCAGGGGCCACAGGAGAAAGACGATCGACAAACTCTTATAGGTACTTACATGATCTTATGGTATTGGGGATCGGAGGAGAAGGCAAACGAGTGACGAGATCTGTTGTCTTTCCGTTTGTCGTTTGAATATATACTATACATGTCTAGGTACATAAAATTGTAGTGTAAATGTATACGAAGTAACTACTGTAAGTATACTTTTACAGTTGCGCAACGGATGACGAGAGGGGCTAATTATTTACTGGTAATTTTTCGGTGCTCCTGAAAAAATGTTCGCTCTAGTCGTCGTTTTCGTGGTTTTGAGGTAGACGCGAGCGTAAACTTAGAAGCTCGGAATGAACGAAATCTTTTTTTTTCATGCATGGGACGCACGCGCACTCGAAAGCTTATACATGTGATTATTATATCATTAATGAGGAAAAGAGAGGAAGAGTAGGAGAGAGAGAGAGAGAGAAAGAAAAAGTTTTTTTGTTGACTTACCCTCGTCGGGCGCGAGGCTCGAGCTAGAAATAGTGACGAGCGCCACGAAGAGCAGGAACGCGGCGACGCCTCGCATCTTGCCGGAAATGTGCTCGGCCGATCTGTACCCAAAATACAGTTCATGGCTCTTTTCGTGAATTATATGCCTAATTAATCACAGCTTGCGCTGCTTCTGCTGTTTTACTATGTATATACATATACACGTGTGTCTGTGTGTGTGTGTGTGTACCTATACCTATACCTATATATATATATATAACTCGGGTTACCACATTCAAAGTAACCCAGAGCATAAACATTTCACGCTCTTACAGCTATACTTACGTGTTCGTTATATTTACAAATGTTGAGTGGAAAATGAGAAAGACGTACGGAAAATTGTTTTTTTCCCTCTGACCGCGTGATACGAAAAAAAAAAAAAAATTTGAAAACAAATCCACAAAGTTGAACGCAACTTGTACTTTGTACACATATTTATGCGTACTAGATAAGCCGGGCTTGGTTACTTACTTTTAACTACATAGTCCATAACAACAGTAAAAAAAAAAAAAAAAAAAAAAAAAGTATAGAAATAAAATAATACTACAGGCTTAACGGCTGATTCATCTCGAGGGAAATCACTAGCGCGAATGTTGAATTGAATTGAATCGAAGACATCCACGTTCCACTCAAGAGAATGATACATGCCAGTTGTACATAATACACTACACTTGTAGATTCCTTTTGGACACAGCGCGTGTGTAAATTGTAAAAAATGATTAGGTATAGGTACACATAATATATAGGCATGGGCGCACTAGGTGGCGATTGAGGAATGCAGTAACTCGATGTAATTGCGTGTTAATATAAAAGTATAGAACGAGAGAGCAAGCACAACTTTCTTGTGTACAGAATTAAAAAAAAAAAAAAAAAAAAACAAGCAATGCCAGTAATCAGCAGCAGCGAATCGATTAGTTTGAAGGATAGTGTTCGAATTTACCCGCGGATGAAAACAAACAATCGCGTGGATCGACGCGCACAGTACTCGCACACCCACCTTCTCGCAGCAGTGAGGGTACCAAGTCTAGGTACTAGGGATATATATATATATATATATATATCCGGAGTGCGCCTCGGCGAGGACTATCCCGCGACGCCACTACCTAGGTCGTGTACACCCAAGTGGTCTGGAAGCCGGTGGGTCGGCCGCGCGCGGTTTTATACGGCGCCCACACGACCACGAGTTTATATATGGAGCTCCCTCTTTCTCGCTCGCGTCCCTGCTCCCGTATATACTTAACTCCTTTTTCCTGTTTTACACTTGCTTTGCGAGACACGAGCGCTGGATGCCCTTTCCTCCTCTCAAACGACCATACACACCTACACATACAATCAACAGGGCTTTACTTTGTGTGTGAGTGCGTGTATATACCTACCACCCCCTCCCCTCGTCGCGGCAATCGCACGTATCCCTCGAGTTTTCACAAAAATACATCTTACGGCCTACCTCGTATGTATACTTAATACTCATATGCTTGGGTATTTATATTTTTGGGGCCAGAGTATATTATAAGGTACTCATATAGGCCTCTCTCCTCGTCATGGCCCATCATCGTCACCGGCCGCTTTTTCTCCCCATCTCTTGCGGTTGCTTTGGTCGCACACGATTTGCTCATTCGATGTGACGATGCCTAATATGCTGCATAATACATATATATATATATATTATATTCCCACTTTGATGCTCCAGGACAAAAGTGCAGAGCCCCTAATGCAGTTGTTCTGCACTCATCGTATACGGTGCGCCAAGGAATAGATTGCCAATCTTTTTTTTTTCATCTTTACCTACATCCCGATCGTTAATTGCCACGTTGTTGCCAACATTACACCACATAGGTGGAATATTATATATTCTAGGAACCTCATCAACTTTTGACTATGATAATTGTTTCAAGGAGCTACACTTGGTCGAGCGAATGGAGCGTCAAAATGGAAATTGCACCCCATAACATTCCCTATACTCACGAGGAAAAAAAAAATCGGTGAAATCTATTAATATCACTTAACCGGCGGACGTTCGTATACTTGTCGAGCTTGCGCGCTTGCATGAGTGCGTGCGTGTGAAAGAGCGCGAGGAAATCATAAGTGTACACTGAGCCACTTGGCTTTTTTTTTTTTTTTTTTTTTTTTTTTTTCTTCCATTTGCATAAACAAAGAACTTATGATGCAATAATTTATGTACGATCGCACGTAAATGCGCACGGATTACGGAGCAGATTTCCCCGGGGGAAAAAAAAATACGTATAGAGGTATAGAAAGAAAGTGGGAAAGGACGACGGTGAGTTCGAGCAGTGGGATTTCTCTCTTTATGTATTTTTTCTGATTTTCATCTCGCGTGCTTACCTTACTGCTATGCCAAAAAAGTACCTACGAGATCACACGGCACAGTCAGTAAGTCCAATATATATACGTTTTCTATGCGTTTACCCTTGGAACTTACCTTTAACTATATACATTGCAGCATGCACTACTTTATAGTTTTTTCCAAAATATTTGACAATTTTAAGGGGCACATCTCAAGATTCATCTCGTATTATTATGTACTAATTTTATTGTACCTACACACGTATACCTACGTAGTCCCGATACTTCTATATATAGTTTTGCGTTGAGTAATCTTTGAGTGTTGTTTATTTTCTTTATTTCCTAAAATAAGTACTTGAACAGCTGTACGATGACGCACACGACGCACAATGTATAAGCTCAAAATCATGCACCCTGCAATAACCTATTGTATGTACAGATACATCAATAAATGTAGCTTTTTCACTATCACGTATACAATATGCTGTTTCCTAACGAATGGGTATAAAGAGCTAACAATTTTTTCATATTTCGTGCCAAATAGAAAAAAAAAAAAAAAAGGGGGGGGGTGAAATAATTGTATCACGGAGGTTTCGTGACTGAATTTCCACACAAGAACAAAAGGAGTGGGGAAAAAAAAATTAGAATAATTTCAGGCGCGGCGCGTTCCACGCATCGGTGGTATCGGCCTTGCGCTCGCGAGTAACAGGTCGCGTGGGAAGCCGTATCCTTTATAAGGACACCACCATCATCGTCTCTTTTCGCCTCCTTTGCACAGCTTCAACCGTATAATATTCGCGTAACAAGATAATCATATACCTATTAACTACACTGTGCGGCAAACAAAACGCTTGTTCTTAATCCGGTAGTACCTATACTTTACGTGGCTGTGCAATTCGCAGTGTACTATATCGAGGATCAAAGAAAGAAAGGTTTCGGAGATATGTTTACTAGGTATCTATTGTACCAAACAAGACACAATCATTTCTATGAGACGCGACATGTATACGTTGATTTAATAAGCAAGTACTACGTATTATGTGGAAAAAAGCTCACCCAAGCATCAAGAGTACAATTATTCCACCATGTGTTTCAATGCATGCGACACTATGGTAATTTTTTTTTTTTTTTCTTACTTGACTGCCGAACAACACGATAAAAATAAGCTTAAGTACACGTCCAAAGAGATGACTTTTACCTACTTTATTTTTTTTTTATTTATTTATTTTTTTTCTTCTGTACTTGTATTACATGAACATCACGTTGCTGTTGTTGTTGTTGTTGATGATGAGTTTGTCACTTTTGCTCTGCAACAGTCAAGTTTCAACACAAAAGTGTATACTTTCGGCAATTCTTGACTTCTGTTCAGTTGGATGAAAAATCGACAGAGGAGCAATAAATAAATAAATAAATAAATAAATAAAACCAAACATTATAAAAAAAACAAAATTTTAAATTTGGTCGATTATAAGCAGCCGTCCTACGTGGGTGTACCCACTTACAGGTATTATTCTATTAAAATGCGTCAAGTTAACGAGCTCACCTTCGTTATGTTTGAGCTCAAAGCAGGAATGGGTCCCCTGCTTGCCTGTGTAGCTTTTTCCGTGCAATCGACGTTCGGTCGAGCGCGGCAGGCGAGCTGCTGGGGGACGAGGACGCGAGCAGGACCAACTCGTAGGCCGAGCTCGTAACGAGTCTCTGCTGGCTCGCCGACTCTTCCTGGACACAATATGACGTTGCCAGTTGGTACAGCTTAACCCACATATATTCTTATTATTATTGTATTACTACGAACTCCGCGCCACTCTTCGATTTCTCTCTTTTTTTTTTTTTTTTTTTTTCTGTTCCCGCGTTTATTGGATTTAATACCTACTTGTCGTGTCTCGTTTTTTCCTTCTCATCTTATTGATTGCCCCTTTATTCGATCAATTGGTCTCACTCTCGATATTAAACTCATCGTCAATGGTTACGTATATACATATATATATATATATATATATATATATATAGTTCCGTTTTTACCTAAATACGTAACCTCGAGTTTTGCAATAGTAATACTTATTACTATTTTAGTAACAGTTGGTAATTCCGCTTACGATGTTGTTTATTGTCAGTAGTGTGTTACAAGTTAATCTTCGAAGATGATGATTGGGGTTATATCTGACGCGTTAAACGTAAGCAAGAGTTTCATCAGGAAAGGAGATAATACGGTAAGGTGAAGAAAAAACGCAAAGTATGTCAGTATATATATGTATGTATATGTATGTATGTATGTATATATATATTATGTACACATAAATAAAACGAGATTCACATTAGCTTATGAGATAATTCATTAACGATACTTGGCACTAGGCGTTAATACAAGCATAACGATCATTCGTTGGTGACTGTATAAATAATAAATTATATGACAACGTTTCGATGCTATTTTTGCCTCCATCGTTATTTACTTAGATAATAATGATAATTTTATTGTAATGTATGCCCGCCGCTCGGGTCACGCGAGACTAGAACAACTCTTATTTTGCTCGAAGGGTCAATTCACGATTTTACCATTGTTTTCATTTAAATGTAGAATATGCATATAAGTACGTATTTACACTAGACGGTAATCGATTGTCTGTTTTTCGTTTTAATGTCAACCCGTCATGAAAGTGATAATATTAAGAGAGAACTTTTTCGTACACCGACTTAAACTAATACTTGAAAATTACAAATTATCGTCCGAGGTATGTCATTATATTCATGTATAGTTTATCATATATCCACAGTATATATAAAAAAAAAGTAAGGGATGAGTATTTATTTGGATACAAAGTCGTTTCCCCAAGTCTGGATCACTTTAGAGTGCGAACGTCCCACTTTCTGGTCACCTATAAAAGACACTTGTTTTATTGTAACTTGACGTGACTGTTCCATCGTGTGAGATTCGTGCATAATGTGATGCTTCACTTATTAAGTACCAAGTTGAAATGCAAAATAATTTTTTTTTCTCTCGGGGTTTTTACATCATAATCCTTTTTATATACATTGTTGAAAAAATCTGATTACGTATGTACATGTTTTCTTTTCTTCTTAAAGGTAAAATTACGAAAATGAAACCGAATATGATGTTTCATGATTGTTTTGATTCAATAAACATTATTTAAGAAAATCGGAAGATAAATTATCTTGAGGTTTTTTTGTTAATTTTGAATCAACATAAACTCGCCATCCTTGTAATAGGTTACCACTTTCCATGTTAATTCCACACCATTTATTTATTTACTTTTTTATGCAAGTATACTTGTAAGCGCAGTAATACAGTATGTTAACGTGATGGCAATTACGTTGTACATTTGACATAAGTGAACCAAGCTTTCTTGACTGCGAGTGTGTGCATTTTTCATTGACATAAAATGTGAAAAAATGAGACGATGATAAAAGTCATCAATAATTGTGACCGCTGGAAGAAAGTTCTGCAGAGTACGGGTGCTGCAGAAAAATCTGCCTGTACACTTGTTTCGCTTTTGCGACATCGTCAAGCGAGAAGCTTAATCGAGAGTGTCACTCGTGTTTCTAAGGTGGGCGCTCGTACCGGTGCCTACAACCAATGCAACAGAAAACCTATTCTTAACTGTACTGTACACGTAACAGCAATTATCGCTGATTTCATCATTTTTTTCCAAATGCTTTTTTATTTTTCGCTCAAACGGTGCGACAATGCTTTAATTACCAATAATTAATTATTAATGACTGTTATTCAAGCGATTAATTAAAAGCGCGAGCCCCTGTAAAGCATCGATGCAGTGATAAAGCAGACTTTCCTGTTATCTTTTTTGTTTTTTTTTTTTGTTTTGTTTTGTTTATCAATTAGGAAAGACGAGTTGGTTACTCTTGAAGAAAATGTGGTGAGAAGTTTCCATGTCAAGTGAGTTATGTGCATGTACGTGTGTTTCATATTAATTTTATCGAATCACCAATGTTACCAAGTGTTGCATAAAACATCACAAATTCGAAATAATAAGCTTACGATAGCAAGATAATTAAGTTAGCTCACCTTGTTACCCTTGCGAATGTTGAAGGCTCCGTAGACAACGGGATTCGCGCATGAGTTTGTGCAGGCGAAAAGAAACAGTCCTTTTTGTATGCGTATGTCGACTTTTTTTGCGGAATCTTGATCAATCCAGTACCTGCGAAACACCAAGTATCTCATTATCGTTATTACTATTTTCATAACTGAATTATTGTTAGCTTTTCTTTGTCTTTAAGATTATAGATAACATTACCACATGCTCATGACGTAATACGGTGTCCAGCAAATTAAGAAAACCACGACGATGATAACCGTCATTTTCAATGTCCTAGCCCTCGCTCGTCCCAGAAATCCTAGGGACGAACGCCTTATCCTATCTATACGACAATTTTAAAACACAAATAAAAATAATAATAAATAACTAAATTAAAAAGTAAGAGGTTTTTATATTTTTTTAACTACAAATAAAATCTTTCTATAAAACTAGATGTAATTAAAGATTTCAAAGTTTAAAACAACTAACTATTAAATTACATGCATGTATCGAATCAAAGATTTGATGTTTTTGTATCCATTAGTATGCAGTTACGGAGGCTTCAAATATTTTTAGATTCCAGTATTTATACGGTTCGAACATTTTTTTGTACTTATGTTGTATTGATCATTTTTAATTTTAATCAAGTTTTAAAATTTTACGGTGAATTATAATTCAATTTCCCCCTCCCCACTAATCGTATTTTTAATTCTTCATTAAAAAAAATAAATATTTTTAAAATCACGCATGACAACATTTGAATGTGCATCAAAATTTTTGCAATTTACATGTCAGTACTGTATTAGTATCATTAAAAGCCACTATAACGTAATAGATATCATTGCAGCCTTGATCGAGTCCGTATCATTGTGGCATTAGATAAAAACATCAATGTAAAAATACTGGCACCTATAATAAACAATGATCCGTTGAGGATCCTTACCGACCACTGTATGAATGTATCGTATAAGATTTTGAGTAGATAAGTATGTATATGTATACGTGGCACATGTATAGGTTTGTACGCTTACCAGAGTTAGAGTCCTGAGCCCTTCTGTACATCTCTGCGAGAATGCTGGTGTAAGTGTAAATGATGACAATCAGAGGAACCCAGTACATCATCACCATACCAAATAAAGAGTAAGTGAGCTCGTGAGTAAAACTCGGAAACGAGTTAAATGTGATGCATTGAGTGTACCATGTGTACTTTGGATGGTTCTCCACATGAAAAATTAACGCCTGTCACGGCCATGATTTCAATCATAATTTTTAAAACAATTTTTTTCAATAAATACTTGGAGGTACAAGTAAAATAAAACAAAACAAAAGAGAAGATGACCTTTTTTTTTAACTAGGAGTTTTACCGACGTATGTTTGGGGTTTAGACTTTTAAGATTTAGTTTTTAGTATATTTTTTCCTATTATCACATAATATAGGTGGCCAACTGTCGCAGTTTTTGAGTTGGAAGGGAAAGACTAAGTAGCGTATGTCTAGTGACGAAAAAAAAAAAAAAAAAAAAAAACAGTTTAAAGTCAACTGACAAACTTGTATACGTAAAATCCATAGATGCCGTAATAAGAGAACAATTTTTTTTTTTTTCAACTAAAAGTGAAAGCAAAGATGCAATATAAGATATCTCAACAAGGGCATAAATAAAATATTTCACGTATATACATTGAAGCATCAGTGGCGTTGCTGTGCTCAAGATAATGAGATAGCACCGTCATGTTGACAGGTATACGCTCGTACACGTACCTGTCATATTTTAACAACGCGCGCTGAATACTCGTTATATGATTTCAAAGTGAATCAAAGATGCCAGTAAGATTAACAATGTCAAAATTGTTCCGATAGGTGGATGTACTTCTAACCAAATTTAACGTATGCAAATGCACCCTTGCAGAACCGGGAGTTCATTCATCTCAAAAAAACATGGCACTTGCATGAAACAATTTTATTTGCGATTATCTATGGAGGACAAATAGGTAGTTATTTTCTTGACCAATGATCCCCGTTTTATGCGCGTGAGGTAACTCTCGCTCGATTATATTCGTCCAAAGTAATTGATACAATAGCCCCTTACAACATTTTGAGCTGACTGTTTCACAATTTCGCATCAAGTCAATGAGAAATACTTTGTGTTTTTTTTTTTCCTGCGATCGAGTCTAGTTGTACTAAGGATAGATCTTTATTTGCAAAATGAAAAATTACCTGAGGAGCCGAACAGAGTGTCGATAGTACCCAAGCACCGGAAATCATGTACCTTCCCCTAGTTTGATCAATGTCGATCATCTGGAGCGGTCTCAGTACCGCGTGATACCTACAAGCGAAAAAGAAAAAAAATAATAATAATAAAAACATACAGAAATAAACAAATGAAAACTATAGAGCGAGCAAAAAAAATCGTAAAGTAAATTCCTGTAAAGATCACCTGTCAACGCTGATGCAGACCAGAATAAAAGAGGACAAATAGAGGCCAAACATTCGGAAGAAAGCCATTAGTCTGCACATCGTGTCACCGGCCTTCCACTGCACTGTAAAAGCCCAAAATATGTCCAGGGGCATCATGAGAAACGTCACCTGTAAAAAGTATCGTATACATACATACATATATGTAATTTTTTTCAATCGAACGATATTACATACTAGATAATTGACGTATAATTAATTCAAGTATAAACATGTATGAATATATTTTACATGCAGTATCTAGAAATTAAAAAAGCGCCTTTGCTGCGACTATAATGTACAATAGACATGGGAGAAAATTAAGCTGTACACGGCGAATAAATAGCACAGTATACATCTACTATTTATTTTATACATAAATAATGTACTTAAGGGGGGGGGGAGGGAATTTCATACGCACGAGTAGGTCAGCAATGGCAAGGTGTATGAGCATCTTGTTGATCCGCGTGCGGGGCCTGTTGTTGTTTCGGCGCAACAGCAGGGTCAGGACGGTGGTGTTGCCGATCGCCGATATCACCATGAGGATGCTGTAAAAGACTATGCTGACGACGTGGCCCTCGTTGAAGCGCATGTCGATCGGCAGGTCCTCGCTGTCCGAGTTCACGGGAATGGGCTCGCAAGTCGTGTCGTTTAGTTGTGCCGAGCCGGACGCGTACGTCAAGTTGAAAATCGGCGGCGACATCCCGCCTAATCGCTGATCCAGTGGCGGCGAACCTGCAGATCATTCGATTCCTTGCACTTTTGCTTTACACGCTACTTTCATTCTCCATGATGTTTTTCGCTATTGACTTTACTTTTTGCTTTCTTATACTATTTGCAAACATAAAAAGAAAAACCGCTTAATAATATTCAGCTAAATTCAACTCTCGATCAGGTACACCACCTTCTGTAAAAAAATTGACAAAAATTAAAAGCAATACACTACAGATGTCGAAAATGTGTCGGTATTATTTTTGTTATCTTGTTTGGCCTACGAGTCATTTGATACCTATATCAGTCGAAATAAGAGATTATAAATTTGTTTTGATTTCCGTACTGCTCCACAAGGCTTCCAAGGGCCAGGACAGTTCTTTTGCACGTGCACTCGAGGTGGGAACAAAATATCATCGAGTAGCGACATAAAACAAATCTGAGCAAGTTGAAAGAATTTCTTACCTGTTTATTAGCGTGCAAAAGTTTTGCAAGCCATTTGGAATTCCATTGATCGAGAAGAACAAGCAAACAAGCTGTCCATCAAAATCTAATTCAATCAGAATCGTTAGAGCCGAACAAGCGCTTTCTCTCATGTAACACTAGTTCTATAATTATTTGATTACTCGAGCCACTTCGTCTCTCGATGTACATAAAATATTCAAGGCAAACGTTTGTTAGTAGTCATGCATACCGAGATAATCGAGTACTGAGTAACGCAACGTAAAAAGATGTGCATCAAGACCAGATTTATTATATGGACTTTGATTTTATTTTTTCGGGAGCCAAGACCTGTTGTTGTGCTGGCATGGTAAGTAAATCAGTATTGCTAATACTCGATTTTATTGAAATACATGATTGACAACTTTATTCGATCGCAAAATTTGCTTATTTCTTCTCTATTTGCAAAGCACAGAAAAAAAAGCGGTCACTAAAGATTGAAGTGAACACTGTTAATTACAACACGTTAAATTGTTAGAAAAAAAAAAAAACGAATAAATAAATAAAATAAAATAAGTCGCAGTAACTGCAACAACGGTAAACTTACGCAATTATCGAATGTTCGATGGGCAAATCGACTTCAAGTCACTCGCTAGTACATTCAACCATGAGGGTGCATATATTGCTAAGTAAAAAAAAGTACAAATTCGTTTATAGTGGCAGCTAGCAGCAGAGCATCGATAGGTTCACACTCGGACTCGTCAAATAAATAGGTATCGATAATATTGGTGCTCCACATCTGGAGATAAACAAACAAACAAATAAAGCGGAGAAAGTATTATTTTGCTCACAGGACCGTTAGGACTACACGGCGGTCATGACTCGCGAGAACAGAGGGTGGCTGCAGTTTACAAGAGACCACCAACCTGGTGGTTCGTTTGTTGGTAAGGTACGCGTGCGCGCGCGAACAGCGGAGATATAATTGAGTACCCTAGATGATTAACAACGGCTGACGACCCATATGTTTTGCATATAACTTATTTTTTTTTATATTATGTTGCAGTTATCTCATATGAGGTATAAACAATATTATAAACAATTGATTCACTACCAATACCATAACGTATATGTATATACATATTGAATAGTATACTATTTATAAATTCCATGACTGCATCGTAATGATTCCGCGGATTTATTTGATATGTACCTACCTGCCCACCTACATGATTGAAACTTGATAATTAAAACAATGGAGATACTTCAAATATTATCTGTTTATTTACTTTTTATCCCACTTCGTTCTCTTTGCTTGTATGCCCAGCGTGCAATTCTTATCATTGCAAAGGTAATTTTTGCACTGTAACAGCGGATGCCCATATCTATTACTCATCCAGCAACTGAAAATTTTTTGACCCTTTAAATTTTAACAATTTAAAAAATATTTTTTTTATAATTTTAATATTCCCAAATTATTGCTTATTTCCCAATATCTATTTGATATGTACGGAAATACGAACGTTTAAGGATTAGGCCGTTTTTTTAACAAAATTTCCAGATTTTTAGTATTTTCATAAGCTTTCAGTCAACCGTAGTGCCATTTTATATTATCTAGCAGGTAAACTAAGTTTTTTAAGTAATATATAACATTTACAATGCGTGGCATGGCCTAGTATACTCAACTAATAAGAAAAATTTTTTTAATTTGTACTGATTCCTAAATATCGATAATTTCGCGATATCTCCTTTATTTCCGCAGATACAAGCTTATTTGAGATTCGGCCGTTTTTTTGACCAAATTTTCCGGATTTCGAGTATAGCCATAGGCCATAAGCCACTCATAAGGATCAATGAAATTATCTAGAGGGTCATTTTTGCTTATGAAATGACTTTTTAATTAAGTAGCATAGCCTTGTATACTCGAAATATTAGAAAGGAAATTCATTTTTATTGATTCCAATTTATCGCTAATTTCGCGATATCTCCTTTATTTACAGAGATACGGGCATTTTGAGTTTTAACCTTTTTTTTTTTTTTTTAAATATCGACTTTTGAGTGGAGTCTAAGCCCCGTACGTGTGTGTTAGGGACCTAGTACGTGTTTCCAACGATAGTAGAGTCATCAGAATTATTTCTAAGACATTGACAAACGTCAAACATTGAACAATTTTGATTAAAAATTTTTGAAATTTCATGATTTTAAAATACCGTCCTTTTTGCGATATCTCCATTATTTACGGAGATACGGGCATTTAAAGTTTTAAACTTTTTTTTTTGGAAGTATCGATTATTGAGCGAATTCTGGGCTTCGTACGTGTTTGTAAGGGACGTCGTACGTGTTACCAACGATGGTAGAGTCACCATAATTATTTCTAAGACAATGACAAACGCGAATCATTCAATATTTTCGATCGAAAATTTTAGAAATTTTTTGATTTCAAAATACCGTCCTTTTTGCGATATCTTCATTATTTACGGAGATACAGGCATTTAAAGTTTTGACCTTTTTTTTTCTTAAAAATATCGACTTTTAAGTAAAGTCTTGGGTTCGTACGTGTCTGTAAGGGACGTAGTACGTGTTACCAATGATGATAGAGTCACCATAATTATTTCCAAGATAATGACAAACGCCAATCATTAAATATTTTCGATCGAAAATTTCAGAAATTTTTTGATTTCAAAATACCGTCCTTTTTGCAATATCTCCATTATTCACGGAGATACGGGCATTTGAAGTTTTGACCTTTTTTTTTCTTAAAAATATCGACTTTTAAGTGAAGTCTTGGGTTCGTACGTGTCTGTAAGGGACGTAGTACGTGTTACCAATGATGATAGAGTCACCATAATTATTTCCAAGATAATGACAAACGCCAATCATTAAATATTTTCGATCGAAAATTTCAGAAATTTTTTGATTTCAAAATACCGTCCTTTTTGCAATATCTCCATTATTCACGGAGATACGGGCATTTGAAGTTTTGACCTTTTTTTTTCTTAAAAATATCGACTTTTAAGTGAAGTCTTGGGTTCGTACGTGTCTGTAAGGGACGAAGTACGTGTTACCAATGATGATAGAGTCACCATAATTATTTCAAAGATAATGACAAACGCCAATCATTAAAAATTTGCGATCGAAAATTTTAGAAATTTTTTGATTTCAAAATACCGTCCTTTTTGCGATATCTCCATTATTTACGGAGATACGGGCATTTAAAGTTTTAAACTTTTTTTTTGGAAATATCGATTATTTAGCGAATTCTGGGCTTCGTACGTGTTTGTAAGGGACGTCGTACGTGTTTGTAAGGGACGTCGTACGTGTTACCAACGATGGTAGAGTCACCATAATTATTTCTAAGACAATGACAAACGCGAATCATTCAATATTTTCGATCGAAAATTTTAGAAATTTTTTGATTTCAAAATACCGTCCTTTTTGCGATATCTTCATTATTTACGGAGATACAGGCATTTAAAGTTTTGACCTTTTTTTTTCTTAAAAATATCGACTTTTAAGTAAAGTCTTGGGTTCGTACGTGTCTGTAAGGGACGTAGTACGTGTTACCAATGATGATAGAGTCACCATAATTATTTCCAAGATAATGACAAACGCCAATCATTAAATATTTTCGATCGAAAATTTCAGAAATTTTTTGATTTCAAAATACCGTCCTTTTTGCAATATCTCCATTATTCACGGAGATACGGGCATTTGAAGTTTTGACCTTTTTTTTTCTTAAAAATATCGACTTTTAAGTGAAGTCTTGGGTTCGTACGTGTCTGTAAGGGACGAAGTACGTGTTACCAATGATGATAGAGTCACCATAATTATTTCAAAGATAATGACAAACGCCAATCATTAAAAATTTGCGATCGAAAATTTTAGAAATTTTTTGATTTCAAAATACCGTCCTTTTTGCGATATCTCCATTATTTACGGAGATACGGGCATTTAAAGTTTTAAACTTTTTTTTTGGAAATATCGATTATTTAGCGAATTCTGGGCTTCGTACGTGTTTGTAAGGGACGTCGTACGTGTTACCAACGATGGTAGAGTCACCATAATTATTTCTAAGACAATGACAAACACGAATCATTCAATATTTTCGATCGAAAATTTTAGAAATTTTTTGATTTCAAAATACCGTCCTTTTTGCGATATCTTCATTATTTACGGAGATACAGGCATTTAAAGTTTTGACCTTTTTTTTTCTTAAAAATATCGACTTTTAAGGGAAGTCTTGGGTTCGTACGTGTCTGTAAGGGACATAGTACGTGTTACCAATGATGATAGAGTCACCATAATTATTTCCAAGATAATGACAAACGCCAATCATTAAATATTTGCGATCAAAAATTTTAGAAATTTTTTGATTTCAAAATACCGTCCTTTGTGCGATATCTCCATTATTTACGGAGATACGGGCATTTAAAGTTTTAACCAATTTTTTTTTTGGATATATCGATTATTAAGCGAGTCCTGGGCTTTGTAAGTGTTTGTAAGGAATGTAGTACGTATTACCAACGATGGTAGAGTCACCATAGATGTTTCCAAGACAATGACAAACGTCAATCATATAAGATTTTCGATCGAAAATTTTAAAAATTTTTTGATTTCAAAATACCGTTCTTTTTGCGATATCTCCATTATTTACGGAGATACGGGCATTTAAAGTTTTGACCAATTTTTTTTTTTGGATATATCGATTATTGAGCGAGTCCTGGGCTTTGTACGTGTTTGTAAGGGACGTCGTACGTGTTACCAACGATGGTAGAGTCACCATAATTATTTCTAAGACAATGACAAACGCGAATCATTCAATATTTTCGATCAAAAATTTTAGAAATTTTTTGATTTCAAAATACCGTCCTTTTTGCGATATCTTCATTATTTACGGAGATACAGGCATTTAAAGTTTTGACCTTTTTTTTTCTTAAAAATATCGACTTTTAAGTGAAGTCTAGGGTTCGTCCGTGTCTGTAAGGGACGTAGTACATATTACCAACGATAGTAGAGTCACCATAGATGTTTCCAAGACAATGACAAACGCCAATCATTGAACATTTTCGATCGAAAATTTTAAAAATTTTTTGATTTCAAAATACCGTCCTTTTTGCGATATCTCCATTATTTACGGAGATACGGGCATTTAAAGTTTTGACCAATTTTTTTTTTGGATATATCGATTATTGAGCGAGTCGTGGGCTTTGTACGTGTTTGTAAGGGATGTAGTACGTGTTACCAACGATGGTAGAGTCACCATAATTATTTCTAAGACAATGACAAACGCCAATCATTAAATATTTTCGATCGAAAATTTTAGAAATTTTTTGATTTCAAAATACCGTCCTTTTTGCGATATCTTCATTATTTACGGAGATACAGGCATTTAAAGTTTTGACCTTTTTTTTTCTTAAAAATATCGACTTTTAAGGGAAGTCTTGGGTTCGTACGTGTCTGTAAGGGACATAGTACGTGTTACCAATGATGATAGAGTCACCATAATTATTTCCAAGATAATGACAAACGCCAATCATTAAATATTTGCGATCAAAAATTTTAGAAATTTTTTGATTTCAAAATACCGTCCTTTGTGCGATATCTCCATTATTTACGGAGATACGGGCATTTAAAGTTTTAACCAATTTTTTTTTTGGATATATCGATTATTGAGCGAGTCCTGGGCTTTGTACGTGTTTGTAAGGGATGTAGTACGTAATAGTACGTATTACCAACGATGGTAGAGTCACCATAGATGTTTCCAAGACAATGACAAACGTCAATCATTGAACATTTTCGATCGAAAATTTTAAAAATTTTTTGATTTCAAAATACCGTCCTTTTTGCGATATCTCCATTATTTACGGAGATACGGGCATTTAAAGTTTTGACCAATTTTTTTTTTGGATATATCGATTATTGAGCGAGTCCTGGGCTTTGTACGTGTTTGTAAGGGATGTAGTACGTATTACCAACGATGGTAGAGTCACCATAGATGATTCCAAGACAATGACAAACGTCAACCATTGAACATTTTCGATCAAAAATTTTAAAAATTTTTTGATTTCAAAATACCGTCCTTTTTGCGATATCTCCATTATTTACGGAGATACGGGCATTTAACGTTTTAAACTTTTTTTTTTGGAAATATCGATTATTTAGCGAATTCTGGGCTTCGTACGTGTTTGTAAATGACGTCGTACGTGTTACCAACGATGGTAGAGTCACCATAATTATTTCTAAGACAATGACAAACGCGAATCATTCAATATTTTCGATCGAAAATTTTAGAAATTTTTTGATTTCAAAATACCGTCCTTTTTGCGATATCTTCATTATTTACGGAGATACAGGCATTTAAAGTTTTGACCTTTTTTTTTCTTAAAAATATCGACTTTTAAGTAAAGTCTTGGGTTCGTACGTGTCTGTAAGGGACGTAGTACGTGTTACCAATGATGATAGAGTCACCATAATTATTTCCAAGATAATGACAAACGCCAATCATTAAATATTTTCGATCGAAAATTTCAGAAATTTTTTGATTTCAAAATACCGTCCTTTTTGCAATATCTCCATTATTCACGGAGATACGGGCATTTGAAGTTTTGACCTTTTTTTTTCTTAAAAATATCGACTTTTAAGTGAAGTCTTGGGTTCGTACGTGTCTGTAAGGGACGAAGTACGTGTTACCAATGATGATAGAGTCACCATAATTATTTCAAAGATAATGACAAACGCCAATCATTAAAAATTTGCGATCGAAAATTTTAGAAATTTTTTGATTTCAAAATACCGTCCTTTTTGCGATATCTCCATTATTTACGGAGATACGGGCATTTAAAGTTTTAAACTTTTTTTTTTGGAAATATCGATTATTTAGCGAATTCTGGGCTTCGTACGTGTTTGTAAGGGACGTCGTACGTGTTACCAACGATGGTAGAGTCACCATAATTATTTCTAAGACAATGACAAACACGAATCATTCAATATTTTCGATCGAAAATTTTAGAAATTTTTTGATTTCAAAATACTGTCCTTTTTGCGATATCTTCATTATTTACGGAGATACAGGCATTTAAAGTTTTGACCTTTTTTTTTCTTAAAAATATCGACTTTTAAGGGAAGTCTTGGGTTCGTACGTGTCTGTAAGGGACATAAAACGTGTTACCAATGATGATAGAGTCACCATAATTATTTCCAAGATAATGACAAACGCCAATCATTAAATATTTGCGATCAAAAATTTTAGAAATTTTTTGATTTCAAAATACCGTCCTTTGTGCGATATCTCCATTATTTACGGAGATACGGGCATTTAAAGTTTTAACCAATTTTTTTTTTGGATATATCGATTATTAAGCGAGTCCTGGGCTTTGTAAGTGTTTGTAAGGAATGTAGTACGTATTACCAACGATGGTAGAGTCACCATAGATGTTTCCAAGACAATGACAAACGTCAATCATATAAGATTTTCGATCGAAAATTTTAAAAATTTTTTGATTTCAAAATACCGTTCTTTTTGCGATATCTCCATTATTTACGGAGATACGGGCATTTAAAGTTTTGACCAATTTTTTTTTTTGGATATATCGATTATTGAGCGAGTCCTGGGCTTTGTACGTGTTTGTAAGGGACGTCGTACGTGTTACCAACGATGGTAGAGTCACCATAATTATTTCTAAGACAATGACAAACGCGAATCATTCAATATTTTCGATCAAAAATTTTAGAAATTTTTTGATTTCAAAATACCGTCCTTTTTGCGATATCTTCATTATTTACGGAGATACAGGCATTTAAAGTTTTGACCTTTTTTTTTCTTAAAAATATCGACTTTTAAGTGAAGTCTAGGGTTCGTCCGTGTCTGTAAGGGACGTAGTACATATTACCAACGATGGTAGAGTCACCATAGATGTTTCCAAGACAATGACAAACGTCAATCATTGAACATTTTCGATCGAAAATTTTAAAAATTTTTTGATTTCAAAATACCGTCCTTTTTGCGATATCTCCATTATTTACGGAGATACGGGCATTTAAAGTTTTGACCAATTTTTTTTTTGGATATATCGATTATTGAGCGAGTCCTGGGCTTTGTACGTGTTTGTAAGGGATGTAGTACGTATTACCAACGATGGTAGAGTCACCATAGATGATTCCAAGACAATGACAAACGTCAACCATTGAACATTTTCGATCGAAAATTTTAAAAATTTTTTGATTTCAAAATACCGTCCTTTTTGCGATATCTCCATTATTTACGGAGATACGGGCATTTAACGTTTTAAACTTTTTTTTTTGGAAATATCGATTATTTAGCGAATTCTGGGCTTCGTACGTGTTTGTAAGAGACGTCGTACGTGTTACCAACGATGGTAGAGTCACCATAGATGTTTCCAAGACAATGACAAACGCGAATCATTCAATATTTTCGATCAAAAATTTTAAAAATTTTTTGATTTTAAAATACTGTCCTTTTTGCGATATCTCCATTATTTACGGAGATACGGGCATTAAAAGTTTTGACCAATTTTTTTTTTTGATATATCGATTATTGAGCGAGTCGTGGGCTTTGTACGTGTTTGTAAGGGATGTAGTACGTATTATTAACGATGGTAGAGTCACCATAGATGTTTCCAAGACAATGACAAACGCGAATCATTCAATATTTTCGATCAAAAATTTTAAAAATTTTTTGATTTTAAAATACTGTCCTTTTTGCGATATCTCCATTATTTACGGAGATACGGGCATTAAAAGTTTTGACCAATTTTTTTTTTTGATATATCGATTATTGAGCGAGTCGTGGGCTTTGTACGTGTTTGTAAGGGATGTAGTACGTGTTACCAACGATGGTAGAGTCACCATAATTATTTCTAAGACAATGACAAACGCGAATCATTCAATATTTTCGATCGAAAATTTTAGAAATTTTTTGATTTCAAAATACCGTCCTTTTTGCGATATCTTCATTATTTACGGAGATACAGGCATTTAAAGTTTTGACCTTTTTTTTTCTGAAAAATATCGACTTTTAAGTGAAGTCTAGGGTTCGTCCGTGTCTGTAAGGGACGTAGTACATATTACCAACGATAGTAGAGTCACCATAGATGTTTCCAAGACAATGACAAACGCCAATCATTGAACATTTTCGATCGAAAATTTTAAAAATTTTTTGATTTCAAAATACCGACCTTTTTGCGATATCTCTATTACTTACGGAGATACGGGCATTTAAAGTTTTGACCAATTTTTTTTATGGATATATCGATTATTGAGCGAGTCGTGGGCTTTGTACGTGTTTGTAAGGGATGTAGTACGTGTTACCAACGATGGTAGAGTCACCATAATTATTTCTAAGACAATGACAAACGCCAATCATTAAATATTTTCGATCGAAAATTTTAGAAATTTTTTGATTTCAAAATACCGTCCTTTTTGCGATATCTCCATTATTTACGGAGATACGGGTATTTATAGTTTTAACCAATTTTTTTTTGGATATATCGATTATTGAGCGAGTCCTGGGCTTTGTACGTGTTTGTAAAGGATGTAGTACGTATTACCAACGATGGTAGAGTCACCATAATTATTTCTAAGACAATGACAAACGCGAATCATTCAATATTTTCGATCAAAAATTTTAGAAATTTTTTGATTTCAAAATACCGTCCTTTTTGCGATATCTTCATTATTTACGGAGATACAGGCATTTAAAGTTTTGACCTTTTTTTTTCTTAAAAATATCGACTTTTAAGTGAAGTCTAGGGTTCGTCCGTGTCTGTAAGGGACGTAGTACATATTACCAACGATAGTAGAGTCACCATAGATGTTTCCAAGACAATGACAAACGCCAATCATTGAACATTTTCGATCGAAAATTTTAAAAATTTTTTGATTTCAAAATACCGTCCTTTTTGCGATATCTCCATTATTTACGGAGATACGGGCATTTAAAGTTTTGACCAATTTTTTTTTTGGATATATCGATTATTGAGCGAGTCGTGGGCTTTGTACGTGTTTGTAAGGGATGTAGTACGTGTTACCAACGATGGTAGAGTCACCATAATTATTTCTAAGACAATGACAAACGCCAATCATTAAATATTTTCGATCGAAAATTTTAGAAATTTTTTGATTTCAAAATACCGTCCTTTTTGCGATATCTCCATTATTTACGGAGATACGGGTATTTATAGTTTTAACCAATTTTTTTTTGGATATATCGATTATTGAGCGAGTCCTGGGCTTTGTACGTGTTTGTAAAGGATGTAGTACGTATTACCAACGATGGTAGAGTCACCATAGATGTTTCCAAGACAATGACAAACGTCAATCATTGAACATTTTCGATCGAAAATTTTAGAAATTTTTTGATTTCAAAATACCGTCCTTTTTGCGATATCTCCATTATTTACGGAGATACGGGCATTTAAAGTTTTAAACTTTTTTTTTTGGAAATATCGATTATTGAGCGAATTCTGGGCTTCGTACGTGTTTGTAAGGGACGTCGTACGTGTTACCAACGATGGTAGAGTCACCATAATTATTTCTAAGACAATGACAAACGCCAATCATTACATGTTTTCGATCGAAAATTTTAAAAATTTTTTGATTCCAAAATACCGTCCTTTTTGCGATATCTCCATTATTCACGGAGATACGGGCATTTGAAGTTTTGACCTTTTTTTTTCTTAAAAATATCGACTTTTAATTGAAGTCTTGGGTTCGTACGTGTCTGTAAGGGACGTAGTACGTGTTACCAATGATGATAGAGTCACCATAATTATTTCCAAGATAATGACAAACGCCAATCATTACATGTTTTTGATCGAAAATTTAAGAAATTTTTTGATTTCAAAATACCGTCCTTTTTGCGATATCTCCATTATTTACGGAGATACAGGCATTTAAAGTTTTGACCTTTTTTTTTTTAAAAATATCGACTTTTAAGTAAAGTCTTGGGTTCGTACGTGTCTGTAAGGGACGTAGTACGTGTTACCAATGATGATAGAGTCACCATAATTATTTCCAAGATAATGACAAACGCCAATCATTACATGTTTTCGATCGAAAATTTTAGAAATTTTTTGATTTCAAAATACCGTCCTTTTTGCGATATCTCCATTATTTACGGACATACGGGCATTTAAAGTTTTAAACTTTTTTTTTTGGAAGTATCGATTATTGAGCGAATTCTGGGCTTCGTACGTGTTTGTAAGGGACGTCGAACGTGTTACCAACGATGGTAGAGTCACCATAATTATCTCTAAGACAATGACAAACGCGAATCATTTAATATTTTCGATCGAAAATTTTAGAAATTTTCTGATTTCAAAATACCGTCCTTTTTGCGATATCTTCATTATTTACGGAGATACAGGCATTTAAAGTTTTGACCTTTTTTTTTCTTAAAAATATCGACTTTTAAGTAAACTCTTGGGTTCGTACGTGTCTGTAAGGGACGTAGTACGTGTTACTAATGATGATAGAGTCACCATAATTATTTCCAAGATAATGACAAACGCCAATCATTAAATATTTGCGATCGAAAATTTTAGAAATTTTTTGATTTCAAAATACCGTCCTTTTTGCGATATCTCCATTATTTACGGAGATACGGGTATTTATAGTTTTAACCAATTTTTTTTTGGATATATCGATTATTGAGCGAGTCCTGGGCTTTGTACGTGTTTGTAAAGGATGTAGTACGTATTACCAACGATGGTAGAGTCACCATAATTATTTATAAGACAATGACAAACGCGAATCATTCAATATTTTCGATCAAAAATTTTAGAAATTTTTTGATTTCAAAATACCGTCCTTTTTGCGATATCTTCATTATTTACGGAGATACAGGCATTTAAAGTTTTGACCTTTTTTTTTCTTAAAAATATCGACTTTTAAGTGAAGTCTAGGGTTCGTCCGTGTCTGTAAGGGACGTAGTACATATTACCAACAATAGTAGAGTCACCATAGATGTTTCCAAGACAATGACAAACGCCAATCATTGAACATTTTCGATCGAAAATTTTAAAAATTTTTTGATTTCAAAATACCGTCCTTTTTGCGATATCTCCATTATTTACGGAGATACGGGCATTTAAAGTTTTGACCAATTTTTTTTTTGGATATATCGATTATTGAGCGAGTCGTGGGCTTTGTACGTGTTTGTAAGGGATGTAGTACGTGTTACCAACGATGGTAGAGTCACCATAATTATTTCTAAGACAATGACAAACGCCAATCATTAAATATTTTCGATCGAAAATTTTAGAAATTTTTTGATTTCAAAATACCGTCCTTTTTGCGATATCTCCATTATTTACGCAGATACGGGTATTTATAGTTTTAACCAATTTTTTTTTGGATATATCGATTATTGAGCGAGTCCTGGGCTTTGTACGTGTTTGTAAAGGATGTAGTACGTATTACCAACGATGGTAGAGTCACCATAGATGTTTCCAAGACAATGACAAACGTCAATCATTGAACATTTTCGATCGAAAATTTTAGAAATTTTTTGATTTCAAAATACCGTCCTTTTTGCGATATCTCCATTATTTACGGAGATACGGGCATTTAAAGTTTTAAACTTTTTTTTTTGGAAATATCGATTATTGAGCGAATTCTGGGCTTCGTACGTGTTTGTAAGGGACGTCGTACGTGTTACCAACGATGGTAGAGTCACCATAATTATTTCTAAGACAATGACAAACGCCAATCATTACATGTTTTCGATCGAAAATTTTAAAAATTTTTTGATTCCAAAATACCGTCCTTTTTGCGATATCTCCATTATTCACGGAGATACGGGCATTTGAAGTTTTGACCTTTTTTTTTCTTAAAAATATCGACTTTTAAGTGAAGTCTTGGGTTCGTACGTGTCTGTAAGGGACGTAGTACGTGTTACCAATGATGATAGAGTCACCATAATTATTTCCAAGATAATGACAAACGCCAATCATTACATGTTTTTGATCGAAAATTTAAGAAATTTTTTGATTTCAAAATACCGTCCTTTTTGCGATATCTCCATTATTTACGGAGATACGGGCATTTAAAGTTTTAAACTTTTTTTTTTGGAAGTATCGATTATTGAGCGAATTCTGGGCTTCGTACGTGTTTGTAAGGGACGTCGTACGTGTTACCAACGATGGTAGAGTCACCATAATTATTTCTAAGACAAAGACAAACGCGAATCATTCAATATTTTCGATCGAAAATTTTAGAAATTTTTTGATTTCAAAATACCGTCCTTTTTGCGATATCTTCATTATTTACGGAGATACAGGCATTTAAAGTTTTGACCTTTTTTTTTTTTAAAAATATCGACTTTTAAGTAAAGTCTTGGGTTCGTACGTGTCTGTAAGGGACGTAGTACGTGTTACTAATGATGATAGAGTCACCATAATTATTTCCAAGATAATGACAAACGCCAATCATTAAGTATTTTCGATCGAAAATTTCAGAAATTTTTTGATTTCAAAATACTGTCCTTTTTGCGATATCTCCATTATTCACGGAGATACGGGCATTTGAAGTTTTGACCTTTTTTTTTCTTAAAAATATCGACTTTTAAGTGAAGTCTTGGGTTCGTACATGTCTGTAAGGGACGTAGTACGTGTTACCAATGATGATAGAGTCACCATAATTATTTCCAAGATAATGACAAACGCCAATCATTACATGTTTTCGATCGAAAATTTTAGAAATTTTTTGATTTCAAAATACCGTCCTTTTTGCGATATCTCCATTATTTACGGACATACGGGCATTTAAAGTTTTAAACTTTTTTTTTTGGAAGTATCGATTATTGAGCGAATTCTGGGCTTCGTACGTGTTTGTAAGGGACGTCGTACGTGTTACCAACGATGGTAGAGTCACCATAATTATTTCTAAGACAATGACAAACGCGAATCATTCAATATTTTCGATCGAAAATTTTAGAAATTTTTTAATTTCAAAATACCGTCCTTTTTGCGATATCTTCATTATTTACGGAGATACAGGCATTTAAAGTTTTGACCTTTTTTTTTCTTAAAAATATCGACTTTTAAGTAAACTCTTGGGTTCGTACGTGTCTGTAAGGGACGTAGTACGTGTTACTAATGATGATAGAGTCACCATAATTATTTCCAAGATAATGACAAACGCCAATCATTAAATATTTGCGATCGAAAATTTTAGAAATTTTTTGATTCCAAAATACCGTCCTTTTTGCGATATCTCCATTATTTACGGAGATACGGGCATTTAAAGTTTTAAACTTTTTTTTTTGGAAATATTGATTATTTAGCGAATTCTGGGCTTCGTACGTGTTTGTAAGGGACGTCGTACGTGTTACCAATGATGGTAGAGTCACCATAATTATTTCTAAGACAATGACAAACACGAATCATTCAATATTTTCGATCGAAAATTTTAGAAATTTTTCGATTTCAAAATACCGTCCTTTTTGTGATATTTTCATTATTTACGGAGATACAGGCATTTAAAGTTTTGACCTTTTTTTTTCTTAAAAATATCGACTTTTAAGTGAAATCTTGGGTTCGTACGTGTCTGTAAGGGACGTAGTACGTGTTACCAATGATGATAGAGTCACCATAATTATTTCCAAGATAATGACAAACGCCAATCATTAAATATTTGCGATCAAAAATTTTAGAAATTTTTTGATTTTAAAATACCGTCCTTTGTGCGATATCTCCATTATTTACGGAGATACGGGCATTTAAAGTTTTAACCAATTTTTTTTTTGGATATATCGATTATTGAGCGAGTCCTGGGCTTTGTACGTGTTTGTAAGGGATGTAGTACGTAATAGTACGTATTACCAACGATGGTAGAGTCACCATAGATGTTTCCAAGACAATGACAAACGTCAATCATTGAACATTTTCGATCGAAAATTTTAAAAATTTTTTGATTTCAAAATACCGTTCTTTTTGCGATATCTCCATTATTTACGGAGATATGGGCATTTAAAGTTTTGACCAATTTTTTTTTTGGATATATCGATTATTGAGCGAGTCCTGGGCTTTGTACGTGTTTGTAAGGGATGTAGTACGTATTACCAACGATGGTAGAGTCACCATAGATGATTCCAAGACAATGACAAACGTCAACCATTGAACATTTTCGATCGAAAATTTTAAAAATTTTTTGATTTCAAAATACCGTCCTTTTTGCGATATCTCCATTATTTACGGAGATACGGGCATTTAAAGTTTTAAACATTTTTTTTTGGAAATATCGATTATTTAGCGAATTCTGGGCTTCGTACGTGTTTGTAAGGGACGTCGTACGTGTTACCAACGATGGTAGAGTCACCATAATTATTTCTAAGACAATGACAAACGCGAATCATTCAATATTTTCGATCAAAAATTTTAGAAATTTTTCGATTTCAAAATACCGTCCTTTTTGCGATATCTCCATTATTTACGGAGATACGGGTATTTCAAGTTTTGACCAATTTTTTTTTTGGATATATCGATTATTGAGCGAGTCCTGGGCTTTGTACGTGTTTGTAAGGGATGTAGTACGTATTACCAACGATGGTAGAGTCACCATAGATGTTTCCAAGACAATGACAAACGCGAATCATTCAATATTTTCGATCAAAAATTTTAAAAATTTTTTGATTTTAAAATACTGTCCTTTTTGCGATATCTCCATTATTTACGGAGATACGGGCATTAAAAGTTTTGACCAATTTTTTTTTTGGATATATCGATAATTGAGCGAGTCGTGGGCTTTGTACGTGTTTGTAAGGGATGTAGTACGTGTTACCAACGATGGTAGAGTCACCATAATTATTTCTAATACATTGACAAACGCGAATCATTAAGTATTTTCGATCGAAAATTTCAGAAATTTTTTGATTTCAAAATACTGTCCTTTTTGCGATATCTCCATTATTCACGGAGATACGGGCATTTGAAGTTTTGACCTTTTTTTTTCTTAAAAATATCGACTTTTAAGTGAAGTCTTGGGTTCGTACATGTCTGTAAGGGACGTAGTACGTGTTACCAATGATGATAGAGTCACCATAATTATTTCCAAGATAATGACAAACGCCAATCATTACATGTTTTCGATCGAAAATTTTAGAAATTTTTTGATTTCAAAATACCGTCCTTTTTGCGATATCTCCATTATTTACGGACATACGGGCATTTAAAGTTTTAAACTTTTTTTTTTGGAAGTATCGATTATTGAGCGAATTCTGGGCTTCGTACGTGTTTGTAAGGGACGTCGTACGTGTTACCAACGATGGTAGAGTCACCATAATTATTTCTAAGACAATGACAAACGCGAATCATTCAATATTTTCGATCGAAAATTTTAGAAATTTTTTAATTTCAAAATACCGTCCTTTTTGCGATATCTTCATTATTTACGGAGATACAAGCATTTAAAGTTTTGACCAATTTTTTTTTTGGATATATCGATTATTGAGCGAGTCGTGGGCTTTGTACGTGTTTGTAAGGGATGTAGTACGTGTTACCAACGATGGTAGAGTCACCATAATTATTTCTAATACAATGACAAACGCGAATCATTTAATATTTTTGATCGAAAATTTTAGAAATTTTTCGATTCCAAAATACCGTCTTTTTTGCGATATCTTCATTATTTACGGAGATACAGGCATTTAAAGTTTTGACTTTTTTTTTTCTTAAAAATATCGACTTTTAAGTGAAGTCTTGGGTTCGTACGTGTCTGTAAGGGACGTAGTACGTGTTACCAATGATGATAGAGTCACCATAATTATTTCCAAGATAATGACAAACGCCAATCATTAAATATTTTCGATCGAAAATTTTAGAAATTTTTTGATTTCAAAATACCGTCCTTTTTGCGATATCTCCATTATTTACGGCGATGCGGGCATTTATAGTTTTAACCAATTTTTTTTTGGATATATCGATTATTGAGCGAGTCCTGGGCTTTGTACGTGTTTGTAAAGGATGTAGTACGTATTACCAACGATGGTAGAGTCACCATAGATGTTTCCAAGACAATGACAAAAGTCAATCATTGAACATTTTCGATCGAAAATTTTAGAAATTTTTTGATTTCGAAATACCCTCCTTTTTGCGATATCTCCATTATTTACGGAGATACGGGCATTTAAAGTTTTAAACTTTTTTTTTTGGAAGTATCGATTATTGAGCGAATTCTGGGCTTCGTACGTGTTTGTAAGGGACGTCGTACGTGTTACCAACGATGGTAGAGTCACCATAATTATTTTTAAGACAATGACAAACGCGAATCATTCAATATTTTCGATCGAAAATTTTAGAAATTTTTTAATTTCAAAATACCGTCCTTTTTGCGATATCTTCATTATTTACGGAGATACAGGCATTTAAAGTTTTGACCTTTTTTTTTCTTAAAAATATCGACTTTTAAGTAAACTCTTGGGTTCGTACGTGTCTGTAAGGGACGTAGTACGTGTTACTAATGATGATAGAGTCACCATAATTATTTCCAAGATAATGACAAACGCCAATCATTAAATATTTGCGATCGAAAATTTTAGAAATTTTTTGATCCCAAAATACCGTTCTTTTTGCGATATCTCCATTATTTACGGAGATACGGGCATTTAAAGTTTTAAACTTTTTTTTTTGGAAATATTGATTATTTAGCGAATTCTGGGCTTCGTACGTGTTTGTAAGGGACGTCGTACGTGTTACCAATGATGGTAGAGTCACCATAATTATTTCTAAGACAATGACAAACACGAATCATTCAATATTTTCGATCGAAAATTTTAGAAACTTTTCGATTTCAAAATACCGTCCTTTTTGTGATATTTTCATTATTTACGGAGATACAGGCATTTAAAGTTTTGACCTTTTTTTTTCTTAAAAATATCGACTTTTAAGTGAAATCTTGGGTTCGTACGTGTCTGTAAGGGACGTAGTACGTGTTACCAATGATGATAGAGTCACCATAATTATTTCCAAGATAATGACAAACGCCAATCATTAAATATTTGCGATCAAAAATTTTAGAAATTTTTTGATTTTAAAATACCGTCCTTTGTGCGATATCTCCATTATTTACGGAGATACGGGCATTTAAAGTTTTAACCAATTTTTTTTTTGGATATATCGATTATTGAGCGAGTCCTGGGCTTTGTACGTGTTTGTAAGGGATGTAGTACGTAATAGTACGTATTACCAACGATGGTAGAGTCACCATAGATGATTCCAAGACAATGACAAACGTCAACCATTGAACATTTTCGATCGAAAATTTTAAAAATTTTTTGATTTCAAAATACCGTCCTTTTTGCGATATCTCCATTATTTACGGAGATACGGGCATTTAAAGTTTTAAACTTTTTTTTTTGGAAATATCGATTATTTAGCGAATTCTGGGCTTCGTACGTGTTTGTAAGGGACGTCGTACGTGTTACCAACGATGGTAGAGTCACCATAATTATTTCTAAGACAAAGACAAACGCGAATCATTCAATTTTTTCGATCGAAAATTTTAGAAATTTTTCGATTTCAAAATACCGTCCATTTTGCGATATCTTTATTATTTACGGAGATACAGGCATTTAAAGTTTTGACCTTTTTTTTTCTTGAAAATATCGACTTTTAAGTGAAGTCTAGGGTTCGTCCGTGTCTGTAAGGGACGTAGTACGTGTTACCAATGATGATAGAGTCACCATAATTATTTCCAAGATAATGACAATTGCCAATCATTACATGTTTTTGATCGAAAATTTAAGAAATTTTTTGATTTCAAAATACCGTCCTTTTTGCGATATCTCCATTATTTACGGAGATACGGGCATTTAAAGTTTTAAACTTTTTTTTTTGGAAATATCGATTATTTAGCGAATTCTGGGCTTCGTACGTGTTTGTAAGGGACGTCGTACGTGTTACCAACGATGGTAGAGTCACCATAATTATTTCTAAGACAAAGACAAACGCGAATCATTCAATTTTTTCGATCGAAAATTTTAGAAATTTTTCGATTTCAAAATACCGTCCATTTTGCGATATCTTTATTATTTACGGAGATACAGGCATTTAAAGTTTTGACCTTTTTTTTTCTTGAAAATATCGACTTTTAAGTGAAGTCTAGGGTTCGTACGTGTTTGTAAGGGACGTCGTACGTGTTACCAATGATGATAGAGTCACCATAATTATTTCCAAGATAATGACAAACGCCAATCATTAAATATTTGCGATCAAAAATTTTAGAAATTTTTTGATTTTAAAATACCGTCCTTTGTGCGATATCTCCATTATTTACGGAGATACGGGCATTTAAAGTTTTAACCAATTTTTTTTTTGGATATATCGATTATTGAGCGAGTCCTGGGCTTTGTACGTGTTTGTAAGGGATGTAGTACGTAATAGTACGTATTACCAACGATGGTAGAGTCACCATAGATGTTTCCAAGACAATGACAAACGTCAATCATTGAACATTTTCGATCGAAAATTTTAAAAATTTTTTGATTTCAAAGTACCGTTCTTTTTGCGATATCTCCATTATTTACGGAGATATGGGCATTTAAAGTTTTGACCAATTTTTTTTTTGGATATATCGATTATTGAGCGAGTCCTGGGCTTTGTACGTGTTTGTAAGGGATGTAGTACGTATTACCAACGATGGTAGAGTCACCATAGATGATTCCAAGACAATGACAAACGTCAACCATTGAACATTTTCGATCGAAAATTTTAAAAATTTTTTGATTTCAAAATACCGTCCTTTTTGCGATATCTCCATTATTTACGGAGATACGGGCATTTAAAGTTTTAAACTTTTTTTTTTGGAAATATTGATTATTTAGCGAATTCTGGGCTTCGTACGTGTTTGTAAGGGACGTCGTACGTGTTACCAACGATGGTAGAGTCACCATAATTATTTCTAAGACAAAGACAAACGCGAATCATTCAATTTTTTCGATCGAAAATTTTAGAAATTTTTCGATTTCAAAATACCGTCCTTTTTGCGATATCTTTATTATTTACGGAGATACAGGCATTTAAAGTTTTGACCTTTTTTTTTCTTAAAAATATCGACTTTTAAGTGAAGTCTAGGGTTCGTCCGTGTCTGTAAGGGACGTAGTACATATTACCAACGATAGTAGAGTCACCATAGATGTTTCCAAGACAATGACAAACGCCAATCATTGAACATTTTCGATCGAAAATTTTAAAAATTTTTTGATTTCAAAATACCGTCCTTTTTGCGATATCTCCATTATTTACGGAGATACGGGCATTTAAAGTTTTAAACTTTTTTTTTTGGAAATATCGATTATTTAGCGAATTCTGGGCTTCGTACGTGTTTGTAAGGGACGTCGTACGTGTTACCAACGATGGTAGAGTCACCATAATTATTTCTAAGACAATGACAAACGCGAATCATTCAATATTTTCGATCAAAAATTTTAGAAATTTTTCGATTTCAAAATACCGTCCTTTTTGCGATATCTCCATTATTTACGGAGATACGGGCATTTAAAGTTTTAACCAATTTTTTTTTTGGATATATCGATTATTGAGCGAATTCTGGGCTTCGTACGTGTTTGTAAGGGACGTCGTACGTGTTACCAACGATGGTAGAGTCACCATAATTATTTCTAAGACAATGACAAACGCCAATCATTACATGTTTTCGATCGAAAATTTTAAAAATTTTTTGATTCCAAAATACCGTCCTTTTTGCGATATCTCCATTATTCACGGAGATACGGGCATTTGAAGTTTTGACCTTTTTTTTTCTTAAAAATATCGACTTTTAAGTGAAGTCTTGGGTTCGTACGTGTCTGTAAGGGACGTAGTACGTGTAACCATTGATGATAGAGTCACCATAATTATTTCCAAGATAATGACAAACGCCAATCATTACATGTTTTTGATCGAAAATTTAAGAAATTTTTTGATTTCAAAATACCGTCCTTTTTGCGATATCTCCATTATTTACGGAGATACGGGCATTTAAAGTTTTAAACTTTTTTTTTTGGCAGTATCGATTATTGAGCGAATTCTGGGCTTCGTACGTGTTTGTAAGGGACGTCGTACGTGTTACCAACGATGGTAGAGTCACCATAATTATTTCTAAGACAAAGACAAACACGAATCATTCAATATTTTCGATCGAAAATTTTAGAAATTTTTTGATTTCAAAATACCGTCCTTTTTGCGATATCTTCATTATTTACGGAGATACAGGCATTTAAAGTTTTGACCTTTTTTTTTCTTAAAAATATCGACTTTTAAGTAAAGTCTTGGGTTCGTACATGTCTGTAAGGGACGTAGTACGTGTTACCAATGATAATAGAGTCACCATAATTATTTCCAAGATAATGACAAACGCCAATCATTAAATATTTGCGATCGAAAATTTTAGAAATTTTTTGATTCCAAAATACCGTCCTTTTTGCGATATCTCCATTATTTACGGAGATACGGGCATTTAAAGTTTTAAACTTTTTTTTTTGGAAATATTGATTATTTAGCGAATTCTGGGCTTCGTACGTGTTTGTAAGGGACGTCGTACGTGTTACCAATGATGGTAGAGTCACCATAATTATTTCTAAGACAATGACAAACACGAATCATTCAATATTTTCGATCGAAAATTTTAGAAATTTTTCGATTTCAAAATACCGTCCTTTTTGTGATATTTTCATTATTTACGGAGATACAGGCATTTAAAGTTTTGACCTTTTTTTTTCTTAAAAATATCGACTTTTAAGTGAAATCTTGGGTTCGTACGTGTCTGTAAGGGACGTAGTACGTGTTACCAATGATGATAGAGTCACCATAATTATTTCCAAGATAATGACAAATGCCAATCATTAAATATTTGCGATCAAAAATTTTAGAAATTTTTTGATTTTAAAATACCGTCCTTTGTGCGATATCTCCATTATTTACGGAGATACGGGCATTTAAAGTTTTAACCAATTTTTTTTTTGGATATATCGATTATTGAGCGAGTCCTGGGCTTTGTACGTGTTTGTAAGGGATGTAGTACGTAATAGTACGTATTACCAACGATGGTAGAGTCACCATAGATGTTTCCAAGACAATGACAAACGTCAATCATTGAACATTTTCGATCGAAAATTTTAAAAATTTTTTGATTTCAAAATACCGTTCTTTTTGCGATATCTCCATTATTTACGGAGATATGGGCATTTAAAGTTTTGACCAATTTTTTTTTTTGGATATATCGATTATTGAGCGAGTCCTGGGCTTTGTACGTGTTTGTAAGGGATGTAGTACGTATTACCAACGATGGTAGAGTCACCATAGATGATTCCAAGACAATGACAAACGTCAACCATTGAACATTTTCGATCAAAAATTTTAAAAATTTTTTGATTTCAAAATACCGTCCTTTTTGCGATATCTCCATTATTTACGGAGATACGGGCATTTGAAGTTTTAAACTTTTTTTTTTGGAAATATCGATTATTGATCGAATTCTGGGCTTCGTACGTGTTTGTAAGGGACGTCGTACGTGTTACCAACGATGGTAGAGTCACCATAATTATTTCTAAGACAAAGACAAACACGAATCATTCAATATTTTCGATCGAAAATTTTAGAAATTTTTTGATTTCAAAATACCGTCCTTTTTGCGATATCTTCATTATTTACGGAGATACAGGCATTTAAAGTTTTGACCTTTTTTTTTCTTAAAAATATCGACTTTTAAGTAAAGTCTTGGGTTCGTACATGTCTGTAAGGGACGTAGTACGTGTTACCAATGATAATAGAGTCACCATAATTATTTCCAAGATAATGACAAACGCCAATCATTAAATATTTGCGATCGAAAATTTTAGAAATTTTTTGATTCCAAAATACCGTCCTTTTTGCGATATCTCCATTATTTACGGAGATACGGGCATTTAAAGTTTTAAACTTTTTTTTTTGGAAATATTGATTATTTAGCGAATTCTGGGCTTCGTACGTGTTTGTAAGGGACGTCGTACGTGTTACCAATGATGGTAGAGTCACCATAATTATTTCTAAGACAATGACAAACACGATTCATTCAATATTTTCGATCGAAAATTTTAGAAATTTTTCGATTTCAAAATACCGTCCTTTTTGTGATATTTTCATTATTTACGGAGATACAGGCATTTAAAGTTTTGACCTTTTTTTTTCTTAAAAATATCGACTTTTAAGTGAAATCTTGGGTTCGTACGTGTCTGTAAGGGACGTAGTACGTGTTACCAATGATGATAGAGTCACCATAATTATTTCCAAGATAATGACAAATGCCAATCATTAAATATTTGCGATCAAAAATTTTAGAAATTTTTTGATTTTAAAATACCGTCCTTTGTGCGATATCTCCATTATTTACGGAGATACGGGCATTTAAAGTTTTAACCAATTTTTTTTTTGGATATATCGATTATTGAGCGAGTCCTGGGCTTTGTACGTGTTTGTAAGGGATGTAGTACGTAATAGTACGTATTACCAACGATGGTAGAGTCACCATAGATGTTTCCAAGACAATGACAAACGTCAATCATTGAACATTTTCGATCGAAAATTTTAAAAATTTTTTGATTTCAAAATACCGTTTTTTTTGCGATATCTCCATTATTTACGGAGATATGGGCATTTAAAGTTTTGACCAATTTTTTTTTTTGGATATATCGATTATTGAGCGAGTCCTGGGCTTTGTACGTGTTTGTAAGGGATTTAGTACGTATTACCAACGATGGTAGAGTCACCATAGATGATTCCAAGACAATGACAAACGTCAACCATTGAACATTTTCGATCAAAAATTTTAAAAATTTTTTGATTTCAAAATACCGTCCTTTTTGCGATATCTCCATTATTTACGGAGATACGGGCATTTGAAGTTTTAAACTTTTTTTTTTGGAAATATCGATTATTGATCGAATTCTGGGCTTCGTACGTGTTTGTAAGGGACGTCGTACGTGTTACCAACGATGGTAGAGTCACCATAATTATTTCTAAGACAATGACAAACGCGAATCATTCAATATTTTCGATCAAAAATTTTAGAAATTTTTCGATTTCAAAATACCGTCCTTTTTGCGATATCTCCATTATTTACGGAGATACGGGCATTTAAAGTTTTAACCAATTTTTTTTTTGGATATATCGATTATTGAGCGAATTCTGGGCTTCGTACGTGTTTGTAAGGGACGTCGTACGTGTTACCAACGATGGTAGAGTCACCATAATTATTTCTAAGACAATGACAAACGCCAATCATTACATGTTTTCGATCGAAAATTTTAAAAATTTTTTGATTCCAAAATACCGTCCTTCTTGCGATATCTCCATTATTCACGGAGATACGGGCATTTGAAGTTTTGACCTTTTTTTTTCTTAAAAATATCGACTTTTAAGTGAAGTCTTGGGTTCGTACGTGTCTGTAAGGGACGTAGTACGTGTTACCAATGATGATAGAGTCACCATAATTATTTCCAAGATAATGACAAACGCCAATCATTACATGTTTTTGATCGAAAATTTAAGAAATTTTTTGATTTCAAAATACCGTCCTTTTTGCGATATCTCCATTATTTACGGAGATACGGGCATTTAAAGTTTTAAACTTTTTTTTTTGGCAGTATCGATTATTAAGCGAATTCTGGGCTTCGTACGTGTTTGTAAGGGACGTCGTACGTGTTACCAACGATGGTAGAGTCACCATAATTATTTCTAAGACAAAGACAAACGCGAATCATTCAATATTTTCGATCGAAAATTTTAGAAATTTTTTGATTTCAAAATACCGTCCTTTTTGCGATATCTTCATTATTTACGGAGATACAGGCATTTAAAGTTTTGACCTTTTTTTTTCTTAAAAATATCGACTTTTAAGTAAAGTCTTGGGTTCGTACATGTCTGTAAGGGACGTAGTACGTGTTACCAATGATAATAGAGTCACCATAATTATTTCCAAGATAATGACAAACGCGAATCATTCAATATTTTCGATCGAAAATTTTAGAAATTTTTTGATTCCAAAATACCGTCCTTTTTGCGATATCTCCATTATTTACGGAGATACGGGCATTTAAAGTTTTAAACTTTTTTTTTTGGCAGTATCGATTATTGAGCGAATTCTGGGCTTCGTACGTGTTTGTAAGGGACGTCGTACGTGTTACCAACGATGGTAGAGTCACCATAATTATTTCTAAGACAAAGACAAACGCGAATCATTCAATATTTTCGATCGAAAATTTTAGAAATTTTTTGATTTCAAAATACCGTCCTTTGTGCGATATCTCCATTATTTACGGAGATACGGGCATTTAAAGTTTTAACCAATTTTTTTTTTGGATATATCGATTATTGAGCGAGTCCTGGGCTTTGTACGTGTTTGTAAGGGATGTAGTACGTAATAGTACGTATTACCAACGATGGTAGAGTCACCATAGATGTTTCCAAGACAATGACAAACGTCAATCATTGAACATTTTCGATCGAAAATTTTAAAAATTTTTTGATTTCAAAATACCGTTCTTTTTGCGATATCTCCATTATTTACGGAGATATGGGCATTTAAAGTTTTGACCAATTTTTTTTTTGGATATATCGATTATTGAGCGAATTCTGGGCTTCGTACGTGTTTGTAAGGGACGTCGTACGTGTTACCAACGATGGTAGAGTCACCATAATTATTTCTAAGACAATGACAAACGCCAATCATTACATGTTTTCGATCGAAAATTTTAAAAATTTTTTGAATCCAAAATACCGTCCTTCTTGCGATATCTCCATTATTCACGGAGATACGGGCATTTGAAGTTTTGACCTTTTTTTTTCTTAAAAATATCGACTTTTAAGTGAAGTCTTGGGTTCGTACGTGTCTGTAAGGGACGTAGTACGTGTTACCAATGATGATAGAGTCACCATAATTATTTCCAAGATAATGACAAACGCCAATCATTACATGTTTTTGATCAAAAATTTAAGAAATTTTTTGATTTCAAAATACCGTCCTTTTTGCGATATCTCCATTATTTACGGAGATACGGGCATTTAAAGTTTTAAACTTTTTTTTTTGGCAGTATCGATTATTAAGCGAATTCTGGGCTTCGTACGTGTTTGTAAGGGACGTCGTACGTGTTACCAACGATGGTAGAGTCACCATAATTATTTCTAAGACAAAGACAAACGCGAATCATTCAATATTTTCGATCGAAAATTTTAGAAATTTTTTGATTTCAAAATACCGTCCTTTTTGCGATATCTTTATTATTTACGGAGATACAGGCATTTAAAGTTTTGACCTTTTTTTTTCTTAAAAATATCGACTTTTAAGTAAAGTCTTGGGTTCGTACATGTCTGTAAGGGACGTAGTACGTGTTACCAATGATAATAGAGTCACCATAATTATTTCCAAGATAATGACAAACGCGAATCATTCAATATTTTCGATCGAAAATTTTAGAAATTTTTTGATTCCAAAATACCGTCCTTTTTGCGATATCTCCATTATTTACGGAGATACGGGCATTTAAAGTTTTAACCAATTTTTTTTTTGGATATATCGATTATTGAGCGAGTCCTGGGCTTTGTACGTGTTTGTAAGGGATGTAGTACGTAATAGTACGTATTACCAACGATGGTAGAGTCACCATAGATGTTTCCAAGACAATGACAAACGTCAATCATTGAACATTTTCGATCGAAAATTTTAAAAATTTTTTGATTTCAAAATACCGTTCTTTTTGCGATATCTCCATTATTTACGGAGATATGGGCATTTAAAGTTTTGACCAATTTTTTTTTTGGATATATCGATTATTGAGCGAATTCTGGGCTTCGTACGTGTTTGTAAGGGACGTCGTACGTGTTACCAACGATGGTAGAGTCACCATAATTATTTCTAAGACAATGACAAACGCCAATTATTGAACATTTTCGATCGAAAATTTTAAAAATTTTTTGATTTCAAAATACCGTCCTTTTTGCGATATCTCCATTATTTACGGACATACGGGCATTTGAAGTTTTAAACTTTTTTTTTTGGATATATCGATTATTGAGCGAGTCCTGGGCTTTGTACGTGTTTGTAAGGGATGTAGTACGTAATAGTACGTATTACCAACGATGGTAGAGTCACCATAGATGTTTCCAAGACAATGACAAACGTCAATCATTGAACATTTTCGATCGAAAATTTTAAAAATTTTTTGATTTCAAAATACCGTTCTTTTTGCGATATCTCCATTATTTACGGAGATATGGGCATTTAAAGTTTTGACCAATTTTTTTTTTGGATATATCGATTATTGAGCGAATTCTGGGCTTCGTACGTGTTTGTAAGGGACGTCGTACGTGTTACCAACGATGGTAGAGTCACCATAATTATTTCTAAGACAATGACAAACGCCAATCATTACATGTTTTCGATCGAAAATTTTAAAAATTTTTTGATTCCAAAATACCGTCCTTCTTGCGATATCTCCATTATTTACGGAGATACGGGCATTTAAAGTTTTAAACTTTTTTTTTTGGCAGTATCGATTATTAAGCAAATTCTGGGCTTCGTACGTGTTTGTAAGGGACGTCGTACGTGTTACCAATGATAATAGAGTCACCATAATTATTTCCAAGATAATGACAAACGCGAATCATTCAATATTTTCGATCGAAAATTTTAGAAATTTTTTGATTCCAAAATACCGTCCTTTTTGCAATATCTCCATTATTTACGGAGATACGGGCATTTAAAGTTTTAAACTTTTTTTTTTGGCAGTATCGATTATTGAGCGAATTCTGGGCTTCGTACGTGTTTGTAAGGGACGTCGTACGTGTTACCAACGATGGTAGAGTCACCATAGATGTTTCCAAGACAATGACAAACGTCAATCATTGAACATTTTCGATCGAAAATTTTAAAAATTTTTTGATTTCAAAATACCGTTCTTTTTGCGATATCTCCATTATTTACGGAGATATGGGCATTTAAAGTTTTGACCATTTTTTTTTTTGGATATATCGATTATTGAGCGAGTCCTGGGCTTTGTACGTGTTTGTAAGGGATGTAGTACGTAATAGTACGTATTACCAACGATGGTAGAGTCACCATAGATGTTTCCAAGACAATGACAAACGTCAATCATTAAACATTTTCGATCGAAAATTTTAAAAATTTTTTGATTTCAAAATACCGTCCTTTTTTCGATATCTCCATTATTTACGGAGATACGGGCATTTGAAGTTTTAAACTTTTTTTTTTGGAAATATCGATTATTGATCGAATTCTGGGCTTCGTACGTGTTTGTAAGGGACGTCGTACGTGTTACCAACGATGGTAGAGTCACCATAATTATTTCTAAGACAATGACAAACGCCAATTATTACATGTTTTCGATCGAAAATTTTAAAAATTTTTTGATTCCAAAATACCGTCCTTCTTGCGATATCTCCATTATTCACGGAGATACGGGCATTTGAAGTTTTGACCTTTTTTTTTCTTAAAAATATCGACTTTTAAGTGAAGTCTTGGGTTCGTACGTGTCTGTAAGGGACGTAGTACGTGTTACCAATGATGATAGAGTCACCATAATTATTTCCAAGATAATGACAAACGCCAATCATTACATGTTTTTGATCAAAAATTTAAGAAATTTTTTGATTTCAAAATACCGTCCTTTTTGCGATATCTCCATTATTTACGGAGATACGGGCATTTAAAGTTTTAAACTTTTTTTTTTGGCAGTATCGATTATTAAGCGAATTCTGGGCTTCGTACGTGTTTGTAAGGGACGTCGTACGTGTTACCAACGATGGTAGAGTCACCATAATTATTTCTAAGACAAAGACAAACGCGAATCATTCAATATTTTCGATCGAAAATTTTAGAAATTTTTTGATTTCAAAATACCGTCCTTTTTGCGATATCTTCATTATTTACGGAGATACAGGCATTTAAAGTTTTGACCTTTTTTTTTCTTAAAAATATCGACTTTTAAGTAAAGTCTTGGGTTCGTACATGTCTGTAAGGGACGTAGTACGTGTTACCAATGATAATAGAGTCACCATAATTATTTCCAAGATAATGACAAACGCGAATTATTCAATATTTTCGATCGAAAATTTTAGAAATTTTTTGATTCCAAAATACCGTCCTTTTTGCGATATCTCCATTATTTACGGAGATACGGGCATTTAAAGTTTTAAACTTTTTTTTTTGGCAGTATCGATTATTGAGCGAATTCTGGGCTTCGTACGTGTTTGTAAGGGACGTCGTACGTGTTACCAACGATGGTAGAGTCACCATAATTATTTCTAAGACAAAGACAAACGCGAATCATTCAATATTTTCGATCGAAAATTTTAGAAATTTTTTGATTTCAAAATACCGTCCTTTGTGCGATATCTCCATTATTTACGGAGATACGGGCATTTAAAGTTTTAACCAATTTTTTTTTTGGATATATCGATTATTGAGCGAGTCCTGGGCTTTGTACGTGTTTGTAAGGGATGTAGTACGTAATCGTACGTATTACCAACGATGGTAGAGTCACCATAGATGTTTCCAAGACAATGACAAACGTCAATCATTGAACATTTTCGATCGAAAATTTTAAAAATTTTTTGATTTCAAAATACCGTTCTTTTTGCGATATCTCCATTATTTACGGAGATATGGGCATTTAAAGTTTTGACCAATTTTTTTTTTGGATATATCGATTATTGAGCGAATTCTGGGCTTCGTACGTGTTTGTAAGGGACGTCGTACGTGTTACCAACGATGGTAGAGTCACCATAATTATTTCTAAGACAATGACAAACGCCAATCATTACATGTTTTCGATCGAAAATTTTAAAAATTTTTTGATTCCAAAATACCGTCCTTCTTGCGATATCTCCATTATTCACGGAGATACGGGCATTTGAAGTTTTGACCTTTTTTTTTCTTAAAAATATCGACTTTTAAGTGAAGTCTTGGGTTCGTACGTGTCTGTAAGGGACGTAGTACGTGTTACCAATGATGATAGAGTCACCATAATTATTTCCAAGATAATGACAAACGCCAATCATTACATGTTTTTGATCGAAAATTTAAGAAATTTTTTGATTTCAAAATACCGTCCTTTTTGCGATATCTCCATTATTTACGGAGATACGGGCATTTAAAGTTTTAAACTTTTTTTTTTGGCAGTATCGATTATTAAGCGAATTCTGGGCTTCGTACGTGTTTGTAAGGGACGTCGTACGTGTTACCAACGATGGTAGAGTCACCATAATTATTTCTAAGACAAAGACAAACGCGAATCATTCAATATTTTCGATCGAAAATTTTAGAAATTTTTTGATTTCAAAATACCGTCCTTTTTGCGATATCTTCATTATTTACGGAGATACAGGCATTTAAAGTTTTGACCTTTTTTTTTCTTAAAAATATCGACTTTTAAGTAAAGTCTTGGGTTCGTACATGTCTGTAAGGGACGTAGTACGTGTTACCAATGATAATAGAGTCACCATAATTATTTCCAAGATAATGACAAACGCGAATCATTCAATATTTTCGATCGAAAATTTTAGAAATTTTTTGATTCCAAAATACCGTCCTTTTTGCAATATCTCCATTATTTACGGAGATACGGGCATTTAAAGTTTTAAACTTTTTTTTTTGGCAGTATCGATTATTGAGCGAATTCTGGGCTTCGTACGTGTTTGTAAGGGACGTCGTACGTGTTACCAACGATGGTAGAGTCACCATAATTATTTCTAAGACAAAGACAAACGCGAATCATTCAATATTTTCGATCGAAAATTTTAGAAATTTTTTGATTTCAAAATACCGTCCTTTGTGCGATATCTCCATTATTTACGGAGATACGGGCATTTAAAGTTTTAACCAATTTTTTTTTTGGATATATCGATTATTGAGCGAGTCCTGGGCTTTGTACGTGTTTGTAAGGGACGTAGTACGTGTTACCAATGATGATAGAGTCACCATAATTATTTCCAAGATAATGACAAACGCCAATCATTACATGTTTTTGATCGAAAATTTAAGAAATTTTTTGATTTCAAAATACCGTCCTTTTTGCGATATCTCCATTATTTACGGAGATACGGGCATTTAAAGTTTTAAACTTTTTTTTTTGGCAGTATCGATTATTAAGCGAATTCTGGGCTTCGTACGTGTTTGTAAGGGACGTCGTACGTGTTACCAACGATGGTAGAGTCACCATAATTATTTCTAAGACAAAGACAAACGCGAATCATTCAATATTTTCGATCGAAAATTTTAGAAATTTTTTGATTTCAAAATACCGTCCTTTTTGCGATATCTTCATTATTTACGGAGATACAGGCATTTAAAGTTTTGACCTTTTTTTTTCTTAAAAATATCGACTTTTAAGTAAAGTCTTGGGTTCGTACATGTCTGTAAGGGACGTAGTACGTGTTACCAATGATAATAGAGTCACCATAATTATTTCCAAGATAATGACAAACGCGAATCATTCAATATTTTCGATCGAAAATTTTAGAAATTTTTTGATTCCAAAATACCGTCCTTTTTGCGATATCTCCATTATTTACGGAGATACGGGCATTTAAAGTTTTAAACTTTTTTTTTTGGCAGTATCGATTATTGAGCGAATTCTGGGCTTCGTACGTGTTTGTAAGGGACGTCGTACGTGTTACCAACGATGGTAGAGTCACCATAATTATTTCTAAGACAAAGACAAACGCGAATCATTCAATATTTTCGATCGAAAATTTTAGAAATTTTTTGATTTCAAAATACCGTCCTTTGTGCGATATCTCCATTATTTACGGAGATACGGGCATTTAAAGTTTTAACCAATTTTTTTTTTGGATATATCGATTATTGAGCGAGTCCTGGGCTTTGTACGTGTTTGTAAGGGATGTAGTACGTAATAGTACGTATTACCAACGATGGTAGAGTCACCATAGATGTTTCCAAGACAATGACAAACGTCAATCATTGAACATTTTCGATCGAAAATTTTAAAAATTTTTTGATTTCAAAATACCGTTCTTTTTGCGATATCTCCATTATTTACGGAGATATGGGCATTTAAAGTTTTGACCAATTTTTTTTTTGGATATATCGATTATTGAGCGAGTCCTGGGCTTTGTACGTGTTTGTAAGGGATGTAGTACGTATTACCAACGATGGTAGAGTCACCATAGATGATTCCAAGACAATGACAAACGTCAATTATTGAACATTTTCGATCGAAAATTTTAAAAATTTTTTGATTTCAAAATACCGTCCTTTTTGCGATATCTCCATTATTTACGGACATACGGGCATTTGAAGTTTTAAACTTTTTTTTTTGGAAGTATCGATTATTGAGCGAATTCTGGGCTTCGTACGTGTTTGTAAGGGACGTCGAACGTGTTACCAACGATGGTAGAGTCACCATAATTATTTCTAAGACAATGACAAACGCGAATCATTCAATATTTTCGATCAAAAATTTTAGAAATTTTTCGATTTCAAAATACCGTCCTTTTTGCGATATCTCCATTATTTACGGAGATACGGGCATTTCAAGTTTTGACCAATTTTTTTTTTTGATATATCGATTATTGAGCGAGTCCTGGGCTTTGTACGTGTTTGTAAGGGATGTAGTACGTATTACCAACGATGGTAGAGTCACCATAGATGTTTCCAAGACAATGACAAACGCGAATCATTCAATATTTTCGATCAAAAATTTTAAAAATTTTTTGATTTTAAAATACTGTCCTTTTTGCGATATCTCCATTATTTACGGAGATACGGGCATTAAAAGTTTTGACCAATTTTTTTTTTGGATATATCGATTATTGAGCGAGTCGTGGGCTTTGTACGTGTTTGTAAGGGATGTAGTACGTGTTACCAACGATGGTAGAGTCACCATAATTATTTCTAATACATTGACAAACGCGAATCATTTAATATTTTTGATCGAAAATTTTAGAAATTTTTCGATTCCAAAATACCGTCCTTTTTGCGATATCTCCATTATTTACGGAGATACGGGCATTTGAAGTTTTAAACTTTTTTTTTTGGAAATATCGATTATTGAGCGAATTCTGGGCTTCGTACGTGTTTGTAAGGGATGTAGTACGTATTACCAACGATGGTAGAGTCACCATAGATGTTTCCAAGACAATGACAAACGCGAATCATTCAATATTTTCGATCAAAAATTTTAAAAATTTTTTGATTTTAAAATACTGTCCTTTTTGCGATATCTCCATTATTTACGGAGATACGGGCATTAAAAGTTTTGACCAATTTTTTTTTTGGATATATTGATTATTGAGCGAGTCGTGGGCTTTGTACGTGTTTGTAAGGGATGTAGTACGTGTTACCAACAATGGTAGAGTCACCATAATTATTTCTAATACAATGACAAACGCGAATCATTTAATATTTTTGATCGAAAATTTTAGAAATTTTTCGATTCCAAAATACCGTCTTTTTTGCGATATCTTCATTATTTACGGAGATACAGGCATTTAAAGTTTTGACCTTTTTTTTTCTTAAAAATATCGACTTTTAAGTGAAGTCTTGGGTTCGTACGTGTCTGTAAGGGACGTAGTACGTGTTACCAATGATGATAGAGTCACCATAATTATTTCCAAGATAATGACAAACGCCAATCATTAAATATTTTCGATCGAAAATTTTAGAAATTTTTTGATTTCAAAATACCGTCCTTTTTGCGATATCTCCATTATTTACGGCGATACGGGCATTTATAGTTTTAACCAATTTTTTTTTGGATATATCGATTATTGAGCGAGTCCTGGGCTTTGTACGTGTTTGTAAAGGATGTAGTACGTATTACCAACGATGGTAGAGTCACCATAGATGTTTCCAAGACAATGACAAACGTCAATCATTGAACATTTTCGAACGAAAATTTTAGAAATTTTTTGATTTCGAAATACCCTCCTTTTTGCGATATCTCTATTATTTACGGAGATACGGGCATTTAAAGTTTTAAACTTTTTTTTTGGGATTTCCGATTATTGAGCGAATTCTGGGCTTCGTACGTGTTTGTAAGGGACGTCGTACGTGTTACCAACGATGGTAGAGTCACCATAATTATTTCCAAGATAATGACAAACGCCAATCATTGAACATTTTCAATCGAAAATTTTAGAAATTTTTTGATTTCAAAATACCGTCCTTTTTGCGATATCTCCATTATTTACGCAGTTACGGGCATTTGAAGTTTTGACCTTTTTTTTTTTGGAAATATCGATTATTGAGCCAATTCTGGCCTCGTACGTGTTTGTAAGGGACGTCGAACGTGTTACTAACGATGGTAGAGTCACCATAATTATTTCTAAGACAATGACAAACGCGAATCATTCAATATTTTCGATCGAAAATTTTAGAAATTTTTTGATTTCAAAATACCGTCCTTTTTGCGATATCTCCATTATTCACGGAGATACGGGCATTTATAGTTTTAACCAATTTTTTTTTTGGGATTTTCGATTATTGAGCGAATTCTGGGCTTCGTACGTGTTTGTAAGGGACGTCTTACGTGTTACCAACGATGGTAGAGTCACCATAATTATTTCCAAGATAATGACAAACGCCAATCATTGAACATTTTCAATCGAAAATTTTAGAAATTTTTTGATTTCAAAATACCGTCCTTTTTGCGATATCTCCATTATTTACGCAGTTACGGGCATTTAAAGTTTTGACCAATTTTTTCTTTGGATATATCGATTATTGAGCGAGTCCTGGGCTTTGTACGTGTTTGTAAAGGATGTAGTACGTATTACCAACGATGGTAGAGTCACCATAGATGTTTCCAAGACAATGACAAACGTCAATCATTGAACATTTTCGATCGAAAATTTTAGAAATTTTTTGATTTCAAAATACCGTCCTTTTTGCGATATCTCCATTATTTACGGAGATACGGGCATTTATAGTTTTAACCAATTTTTTTTTTGGGATTTTCGATTATTGAGCGAATTCTGGGCTTCGTACGTGTTTGTAAGGGACGTCGTACGTGTTACCAACGATGGTAGAGTCACTATAATTATTTCCAAGATAATGACAAACGCAAATTTTTAAATATTTTCGATCCAAAATTTTAGAAATTTTTTGATTTCAAAATACCGTCCTTTTCGCGATATTTCCATTATTCACGGAGATACGGGCATTTAAAGTTTTGACCAATTTTTTCTTTGGATATATCGATTATTGAGCGAGTCCTGGGCTTTGTACGTGTTTGTAAGGGATGTAGTACGTATTACCAACGATGGTAGAGTCACCATAGATGTTTCCAAGACAATGACAAACGCGAATCATTTAATATTTTCGATCAAAAATTTTAAAAATTTTTTGATTTTAAAATACTGTCCTTTTTGCGATATCTCCATTATTTACGGAGATACGGGCATTCAAAGTTTTGACCAATTTTTTTTTTGGATATATCGATTATTGAGCGAGTCCTGGGCTTTGTACGTGTTTGTAAGGGACGTAGTACGTATTACCAACGATGGTAGAGTCCCCATAGTTATTTCCAAGACAATGTCAAACGCCAATCATTGAACATTTTCAATCGAAAATTTTAGAAATTTTTTGATTTCAAAATACCGTCCTTTTTGCGATATCTCCATTATTTACGGAGTTACAGGCATTTGAAGTTTTGACCTTTTTTTTTTGGAAATATCGATTATTGAGCTAATTCTGGGCTTCGTACGTGTTTGTAAGGGACGTCGAACGTGTTACCAACGATGGTAGAGTCACCATAATTATTTCTAAGACAATGAGAAACGCGAATCATTCAATATTTTCGATCGAAAATTTTAGAAATTTTCTGATTTCAAAATACCGTCCTTTTTGCGATATCTCCATTATTTACGGAGATACGGGCATTTATAGTTTTAACCAATTTTTTTTTGGATATATCGATTATTGAGCGAGTCCTGGGCTTTGTACGTGTTTGTAAAGGATGTAGTACGTATTACCAACGATGGTAGAGTCACCATAGATGTTTCCAAGACAATGACAAACGTCAATCATTGAACATTTTCGATCCAAAATTTTAGAAATTTTTTGATTTCAAAATACCGTCCTTTTTGCGATATCTCCATTATTTACGGAGTTACAGGCATTTGAAGTTTTGACCTTTTTTTTTTGGAAATATCGATTATTGAGCTAATTCTGGGCTTCGTACGTGTTTGTAAGGGACGTCGAACGTGTTACCAACGATGGTAGAGTCACCATAATTATCTCTAAGACAATGACAAACGCGAATCATTTAATATTTTCGATCGAAAATTTTAGAAATTTTCTGATTTCAAAATACCGTCCTTTTTGCGATATCTCCATTATTCACGGAGATACAGGCATTTAAAGTTTTGACCTTTTTTTTCTTAAAAATATCGACTTTTAAGTGAAGTCTGCGGTTCGTACGTGTTTGTAAGGGACGTAGTACGTGTTACCAATGATGATAGAGTCACCATAGTTATTTCCAAGATAATGACAAACGCCAATCATTCAATATTTTCGATCCAAAATTTTAGAAATTTTTTGATTTCAAAATACCGTCCTTTTTGCGATATCTCCATTATTTACGGAGATACGGGCATTTATAGTTTTAACCAATTTTTTTTTGGATATATCGATTATTGAGCGAGTCCTGGGCTTTGTACGTGTTTGTAAAGGATGTAGTACGTATTACCAACGATGGTAGAGTCACCATAGATGTTTCCAAGACAATGACAAACGTCAATCATTGAACATTTTCGATCGAAAATTTTAGAAATTTTTTGATTTCGAAATACCCTCCTTTTTGCGATATCTCCATTATTTACGGAGATACGGGCATTTAAAGTTTTAAACCTTTTTTTTGGGATTTCCGATTATTAAGCGAATTCTGGGCTTCGTACGTGTTTGTAAGGGACGTCGTACGTGTTACCAACGATGGTAGAGTCACCATAATTATTTCCAAGATAATGACAAACGCCAATTTTTAAATATTTTCGATCCAAAATTTTAGAAATTTTTTGATTTCAAAATACCGTCCTTTTTGCGATATTTCTATTATTCATGGAGATACGGGCATTTAAAGTTTTGACCAATTTTTTCTTTGGATATATCGATTATTGAGCGAGTCCTGGGCTTTGTACGTGTTTGTAAGGGACGTAGTACGTATTACCAACGATGGTAGAGTCCCCATAGTTATTTCCAAGACAATGTCAAACGCCAATCATTGAACATTTTCAATCGAAAATTTTAGAAATTTTTTAATTTCAAAATACCGTCCTTTTTGCGATATCTCCATTATTTACGGAGTTACAGGCATTTGAAGTTTTGACCTTTTTTTTTGGAAATATCGATTATTGAGCTAATTCTGGGCTTCGTACGTGTTTGTAAGGGACGTCGAACGTGTTACCAACGATGGTAGAGTCACCATAATTATTTCTAAGACAATGACAAACGCGAATCATTTAATATTTTCGATCGAAAATTTTAGAAATTTTCTGATTTCGAAATACCCTCCTTATTGCGATATCTCCATTATTTACGGAGATACGGGCATTTAAAGTTTTAAACCTTTTTTTTGGGATTTCCGATTATTAAGCGAATTCTGGGCTTCGTACGTGTTTGTAAGGGACGTCGTACGTGTTACCAACGATGGTAGAGTCACCATAATTATTTCCAAGATAATGACAAACGCCAATTTTTAAATATTTTCGATCCAAAATTTTAGAAATTTTTTGATTTCAAAATACCGTCCTTTTTGCGATATTTCTATTATTCATGGAGATACGGGCATTTAAAGTTTTGACCAATTTTTTCTTTGGATATATCGATTATTGAGCGAGTCCTGGGCTTTGTACGTGTTTGTAAAGGATGTAGTACGTATTACCAACGATGGTAGAGTCACCATAGATGTTTCCAAGACAATGACAAACGTCAATCATTGAACATTTTCGATCGAAAATTTTAGAAATTTTTTGATTTCGAAATACCCTCCTTTTTGCGATATCTCCATTATTTACGGAGATACGGGCATTTAAAGTTTTAAACTTTTTTTTTGGGATTTCCGATTATTGAGCGAATTCTGGGCTTCGTACGTGTTTGTAAGGGACGTCGTACGTGTTACCAACGATGGTAGAGTCACCATAATTATTTCCAAGATAATGACAAACGCCAATTTTTAAATATTTTCGATCCAAAATTTTAGAAATTTTTTGATTTCAAAATACCGTCCTTTTTGCGATATCTCCATTATTTACGGAGTTACAGGCATTTGAAGTTTTGACCTTTTTTTTTTTGGAAATATCGATTATTGAGCTAATTCTGGGCTTCGTACGTGTTTGTAAGGGACGTCGAACGTGTTACCAACGATGGTAGAGTCACCATAATTATCTCTAAGACAATGACAAACGCGAATCATTTAATATTTTCGATCGAAAATTTTAGAAATTTTCTGATTTCAAAATACCGTCCTTTTTGCGATATTTCCATTATTCACGGAGATACAGGCATTTAAAGTTTTGACCTTTTTTTTTCTTAAAAATATCGACTTTTAAGTGAAGTCTGCGGTTCGTACGTGTTTGTAAGGGACGTAGTACGTGTTACCAATGATGATAGAGTCACCATAGTTATTTCCAAGATAATGACAAACGCCAATCATTCAATATTTTCGATCGAAAATTTTAGAAATTTCATGATTTCAAAATACTGTCCTTTTTGTGATATCTCCATTATTTACGGAGATACAGGCGTTCCAAGTTTTTTCCGTTTCTTCGACCGAATTTTCCGGATTTTGAGTATAGATATGGGCCATGAGCCAATCACAAAGATAAATGAAATTATCTAATGGGTCAACTTTGCTAATAAAATGAATTTTCAATTGAGTAGCATAGCCTGGTATACTCGAAATAAAAAAAATAGAAATTAAATTTTTTTGATTTCAAATTATTTCGATTTTCGCGATACTTCCTTCAGTTAACGAGATATAGCCATTTTAAGTTCAGGCTGTTTTTTTGACCAAAATTTCTCGAGTTTGGGTATAGCCGTGGGCCATTAGTTTTTTGCAATTATGAATTAAATTGTCTGATGGGTTAACTTTGCTGATAAAATTAACAGCTCAGTCTGGTTTACTGGAATTGAAAAAAAAAATTTTTTTAGTTCCCACTGATTCCTAATCATCGCTTATTTAGCCAAATTTTTTTCATTTACGGAGAAACAGCTTTTCTTACAAGACGTTAAATATATACTTTAATCTACATCAGAGGACTTAAAATCATTCATTGATTATGTTGTGGTTTTGCTTTGTCATAACATTTGTATATTTAAAATCAAAAAGTTTAATATAAAACTACCACGCAGTGATGGTGGAATGTACTTATAGCACTTGAAGGGTCTGTTACCTGTGATTTTTAATTTTTTGCTTTTTTTGTGTGTAGCAAGTGGAAAAATAATGGAAACGCTTAAGTGTGTACACGTTGAAAGAGAGATAGAGTGAGCAATTAAGGTTCATCGAGAATCTGTCATTCTTAAGTATGTCTGGAGATTGTATAATGTAAGTTATTCCTATATGTGTATACATACACATGTGATATCTGTACACGAGCATCTGACTGTCCTGAGATAGGCTTGCTTTTTTTACGTTTGCGATGTATAATTTTTTGTATTTTTTACTGATATTTGTTATTATTAAAGAGAGAAGTCAATGCATTACTTGTGCAAACACAGAACTCGAATTACTTGTACCAATGGAAAACTACAAAAATGAGTTGTTGGGGCTACGTCGAGATTTTTCTGTCATACAGGAATATTGTTTTTCGTGGCTTTTTTTATAATTATCAGTATATTTGTCTGAGTTCCTGTGTGTGGCCGAGAAAAAGAAAGAAAGAAAAAAAGGTAAATTTGATAAAGAGCGTAAGCGTAACGCCTCATACGAGTTTCAATTAAGTTTCGCTGGGTTGAAAACCTAACGATACGATTGTATCATTGTGCCTCAAACTTTGTATTGTACATTTGAAGTAACTAGAATGATAATCTGTACAGCAATTTGATCTAGCGTTTGATACGCATGTCCCGAAAATAGTATTGCTCTTTTTTTCCTTACAGTTATTCCAAAGCGTTTACGACGTCGCTTTGACATGCTATATTAATGACTATCTCGACCGATTTGCCCGTCAACGGGAAAAAAAAAAAAAAATCACCGACATGGAAATTATCGTAGCAGATGATAGATAACTTATCGGAACGCTTATTGATGTGTCGAGACTGACGGAAAAAAAAACCAAAAAGAAACTAAAGAAAAAAGGGTATGCGCAGTGAGGCATGTAGGAAAGAAAAAAAATATGAGAAAGAATGTCTAGCCTGATCGCCACGCGCGTATTTATCATTAGCGCGTGCTCGGGTCGACGTTATTAAATTGAGAAATACTTATCGGAGCCCTGCATCAGCCCTCGTTAGTGTCAGCCAAACGTATGTGTCATTTTTTTCTTTTTTTATTCTCTTCTCTCACTCTTGCTTCCGAAAGCCACCCTGATGTGTAATCTACCCAATGGAATTTTTTTTAACCAGCCTGCATCGGGTAAAAAGGACTCTTTTATTCATCTCCCCGAACACCTTGTTTTTTTACCCTTCGTGAAAAATTAAATTCAAAAATTAACTACCGGACACATGAGCGTTTCCGAATGCGAAACGAAAATTTAAACGCCAAATCGCCTAAGCGGGAATGAAAAAACTCACCATCGAATACGCGGTACAGCAGTTTATCATGGCTCTGTGAAGTGGATGCTTATGACACGTCACATGCAATGCGCGAAGTGAAGGTTCTCGTTTAACATCATAACTGAAGTTAATTGTTTTGAGACAGCGATGGAAATAAGAACGAAAGCAATAAATATTATAGGTAAATACTTAATCGAAATCCTTGCTCCAACCAATAGGTATAAGTACTCGTTAAGTACAGAAGTGAAAAAAAAAAATAATAATGATAATAATAACGAAAAACAAACAAACGTTACATTATAGAATTTGTTGTAAAAATTGTACTTTTTTTTTAGTCAAATTAAAAATAGTGGGTTAATTGGTAGTGTTATACACGGCGCCCACGGGCGATAACGTGGTGTGGTATAGGTATGCATACATATCTGACTTTAAAATGGCTACGGAACCGGGCCGCAATAACAATGGGGGGGGGGGGGTGTGTTATTGTCATAGTCATTCACAGTGGGTGAAAAAAACTACCGAGCGAAGCAACAAGTATAATGATCAATGGGAAGTGCAGTTCACGCTCGTTCGTACATAGGTATGTCAAATATATATTGCGCAATGAAGTGCCAAAACCATAGAAATCGAAAGGGGGAAATCAAAGAAAAACAAATAAATCATCGAACATCTATTAACTTTGGAGTATGTAGTTGTAGCCTATCGGTCGGTTGGTCGGTCGGCGGCGGCAGCGACAACGACAACAGCAGCAGAATGACAGATAAAAATAAAAATAAAAAAACTAGTATATAGTAGTAAGCTACTTAGTAAGCAAGTATAAGTAAGAGAAGAGAAACATTATAATCAGTAGTAGCAGTGGTGTCGAGTAAGCAAACACGTATAATAGTAAACATATAAGTAGTTAGAATCTTTGATGTCCAAATATATTTGATCAAGGGCACTTTTCACTTGACGCGCACTTGCAGCGCTGCTTGATGCTGTGCAACCGTGTAATAATAAATTTACGGGCAATAGTATGCACCAAACTAGAACAACTGCACGGCGATCGGCATGTAAGTATATACCTAGGCAAGGAAAAATATGAGGATGAAAAGTAACAGTAATTGATGCGGAAGAACAGAGGGTTAAAGAGGAGGAGAGGGAGAAGACCTTCGCGGTCGCGCGACCGACACTTGAGCGTCAAATTTCAAGCAGTCGCGATCGGGCGCGTTACCGACATCAGCCATGCTTATAGGAGTCATGATTCCTTGTATAATTATTATTATTACCTAATCCCATTTGCTGGCACACTTTTGTTATTGGTAATGAGCTGTATAACCTATGTTTCCATGACGATGATGGTGGTGCAAAAAAAAAAACTACGCTTCTACCTGATCATTAATTAATCTGATCTCGGAACAACTTGGCACGCAATAGTCAAACTTACCTATGCGAGTCAATTGTACAATGAGTTGGTGGTGCCGAGGCCCGATCGATCATTAGCGCGCCGCACGACGATTAGGGTCCTACTTGTGCGTTTAATTATACGCTTGTTTTTTTGATGATAATTAATTAACCCGTCAAACAAGTCGAGGCTTTGGACTCTCTCACTTACTTGAACTATACACTGATATTATAATATATATACTTGTGCTGTGCGCGACGCTAAGGGAATGACGATCGGAGAGCTATTCTCGATTCGAGTCTCCCGCGCGCCTCCGTGACTCGGTTCAAGGGTCAAGACGAGCTGCTGCTGCTGCTGCTGCTGCTGATAATACACTTTATATTGACAGCTCGCAACTCTAGAGGTAGGTATATATATATATATATATAACAAATTATCCTCCAGCGCATCTCTCTCATAACATCTCTTGTTATGTCACGTTGTGTGTGTTACTTATGCATCATGATATTAAATGTAGGTGAAATTAATAGAGGCGATAGTGCAACTTTTGGCAAAGTGGATCCGCAAATTAAATACTTCTCTTGCGGTATTCTTACCCCTAAAAACAAGGAAATCGGTACTTAGGTAAATAGTAAGTATATACCCATTACCTGACTGGGAGAAAAAGTATCTCAAATCTGTTGCAAGCATTACATTTGAGGCTTTCTTATATATGTATACTTACTTGCTCTAATTTTTTGTTGCATGTGCTTTAACGGGCTGTCGACATTCCAGGTGTATTATACTTATAAATTATACCATGTTTGTGTACCGTGTGCCGTAAACTTTGTCCAACTTACGACTGAATTTCATATACTTACTTGTGTCTCTTTCGCACGCATATTTTTCCCGACTTTTTACGCTGAGCCGCTGGTCCTGTACTCTCGAGACACATTTCATGATGTCTCTTTAAAATGAAAAAAACGAAGTAATAAAAAGTTGCAAATAGCAGTTTGACTACAGTAAACGTGCTATTTTTACTTACTTGACGTTTGAAATGAGTAAGCAGATTAAACTCAAAAACTGTGAAAAGCAAAGAAGTACCGGAAAAACATTTTTTTTTTTTCCTCAAAAAATGTATATCGTAAAAATAGATTAAATACAAATAAATGAATGTAAAAACAATTGAACTTATTTAATCTATAGATGCGGGACAATACCTTCCCAGAACAACGTGACGCAAGAGTGAGAGAGTCATCACAAAAAGAGCCAAGGAGACAATAGTTACATTAGTAGAAAATAATTGAACGTCCGTCCACACAACCGTGCTATACGTGCATATGCGCCTTATCTATGTAAGCTGAGAGCTGTCAGCATCTTCTCCACTTAAACCGTCTGACCTCGGCTCATTGAGTATGTGCGCGTTTAGCTCTCTTATTTTTTTTTTTTTTTTTTAACAATTAAATTATGATTTCTGCTATTAATTCGTATTTATGTTAGGTTTGTACCCGACTCATCTTCAATTCAATTCTGATCGCTCTGTGTGTGTGTGTGTGTTTAAATTTAGTTACAAGGCACCTTTTTACCATTTTTTCCGTATTTCAAATAATGGGTATTAAAATACTTGGCATTGCAATTCAATGAAAGTAATACAAAATAATATAATTAATTGTTAATTGAAAAAATTTATATGTTTATTCTTATGAAATATATTTACATATCATCATCAAAATTCGAGACATTTCAATGACAAAAAACAACAGCAAAGTATTTGGCAATATTACTTTTCTCTCTTAACTTGCAGGTTTTACTTTGCCAAATAGGGAACTGTAAAGTTCATTTTTGGCATGATCCGTCCAAGTATCGTTTACCATAATCGGTGCCATAAAATTTACTAGTTTCTGATGAACGTTGTAACGCAGTCTGCGGCCTTTTGTCGCTTTTGTGTCAATTTTTCGTTTCATCTTGCTTCGCATGTTCTGTAATTGGACCCACTGTTGGCTCAATTTGAGCGGATCTTGAATATCAATTGATTTAAATTCGATAAGCTCTTTTAGAAGCTGATGATAGAAATCGTCATCATCGAATATCTCACTGTCGTACTCTTGCACACGTCGCCCATCGTCGCTCTCCTGGACATATGCAGTTTTACCTACTATATCATATTCTGAGCGCTTCAGCTGCGTCTTCTTTTTCAACTTATCTTTATTGGCTAAGACAAATTCGATTTGTTGAAGAGCAGACTGATTTGAACCTTTGGATACTGCACCTGTTGCTATCCGTACCTTATCATTCCACTTTTGTATGACAGAGTTTCTGTATTCCTTATAAGTTTTGTGATTCTTAGCAATAATCCCCTCAAATCTATGAAATTTTATCTTTTTTTTTGGTGGTTCAGCTTCCACTTCTTCATCTTCTTCTTTATCAGACAATGCTTCATCGTCTGTATCATCACTTTCTGATTCACTCCCTTTTTTACTTTCATTCTCTCCATCTTCAAAGTCAGAAGGAATTTCTTCATCCATGGAATCAATCTCATTGTTAGGCTTTGTTTTTTCAGCTTTGCTCCTTTCATTTTTTGATAGAATACTTTTTGTTTCGGGATACTGATTTAATAGTTTGCTTTGCAAATCCAACAAATTACTCAACAAGTTACTAAGCTTACCACTTAATATTTTATTATCTTTTGTAAATTGATTATTTTTGCTGTATTCACTATAAACATCGTGTTGTGGAAATTTATTGCTATCTACTAAACACTTTTGAAACTTAATTCTCACCTCCAGAAGATTTTCCCAAAGCTGTAACTGTTTTTTAACAGCATTCCCTTTTTCTATTTCTGCCCTAAAATTTGTACCTGTAACGGTGATGATACTGTTCTGTTTTGTTCCTCGATCCCTTCTAAGAGGATTGGACAAATCAATACTTTTATCCAAACCATCACAATCAGATTCTTCTTTGTCATAATCATCATCACTGCTTTCGCTGCTACCTCTTTGAGAAGAGGTACTATGTTTTTCATCACTTGGTCCATCGATTTCTTGTTCACCCTCCGAACCATCACTATCAATGGCTTCTTTGCTTCTTTCAGACTCACTATTCGATGCAGTTTCATCATTGTCATCTGATATGTTATCGTTAGAGTCATTGGCTTGTTGGCCAACACTGTCTTCAGAATCATCATCCTGATTGAAAATTTTAATTTTAGGAACTTTTTTAGCCGAGTATCTGGAATTAAAAAGCACGTCAAGTTTTAACGATTGACTTATTTATAAAATCGATGAATAAATACACGTTTACAAGAGAATACAAAAATACAAGTAAAACAACCTCTTTAGCGATAATTTGGACAATAGTTGAGAAAACCTCGAATTTAGGGTAATAGTTACCTTTTGTCGTATTCTTCTAAGAGATTAGAGTTTCGCTTTCGAAGATTGGATTTGTTGAATTCATCTTTAAAATCTTCGACGTCGAATTCGCTTTCACTGTCGTAATCGACAGTCTTGGCCTTTGTTTCCTCAGCCTCGTCATCTGATACAAAGGGCTTAGCTGTATCACATAAAATTTTATCAATTTTTTCAGCCAGTGACTTTTTTTTATAAGACATCTTTCACTTGTACACTTTTAAAATTGCATCTAAGCTTTCACGAGCAAGTGGTGAACATTTATCGTGCAATCATGCTCTTTTAATTTTAGCATACATAACCAAACAAGACGAAAGTGTGATATACGCATGTATAAATATATATAGGACATGATCAAGAGCCAATCAGGAGCAGCGGACTACCCCAGTTTTAGCGGGCGATTTAATTAATTCACATTAATGCGATCTAATATGATTTAACTGAGAAAATAGCGAAACATCATTCGATTGAGGATTAAAGTATACAGTGATATTGCATGCTTTTAAAGAATTTAAGTTGAAAGATTTGTCGAATCATTGTAATTGTGAAAAAAAAAAGATGTAATGGGTGCAAAATTATCATCAAAATTAATTGAACGTTTGAAAAATTTTAAAAGAATAACTATTGAGGCAAGAATTATCTCACTAAAGGTTAAAAGAAACTGCTTGTACCAATAAATTCTCGTTGTCAGTACTTATAACTATATATACTTTATGCGCTCTACACGTACTAATTTATCCTTTGCTGGTAAATGTACTTACATACCATCAGCTGCTGTTCATGTTACATATACATACGTATGTGTGTATACTTTAGATGCATACATACAACATATTCGGGGGCGCCAGTTGCCAGTATCACTTTTTTATTGTATAAGTAGGGGTGTGTAAATTTACTTACTTACTGCCGGAGCTATGAGATGATTTTAAACGCACCGCGTTCAAAGTCGCTTTCTTTAAAGAAATAAGTAGGCTTCCTGCACAATTGAGGAAATGCCAAATTTGTAATTGATACCTATAAAAACGACGGAAACAGTGTAAAAGTCATTGGCACCAATGTAAAATGATTTGTATTATTATTATGACTATTATCTATTGATATTAATTTATTAACGATACGTCGTTTTCAATAAACAATCATTTGCTATTTAATTTATTTCTGGTGGGTATGCAATACACAGTTCCGGCAGCTTTAGCGCCTAAAATGTCGTTACCCTTTCCTCCGCACAGTGGGCAAGAAAAATCGTATGAAATAACAATAAACATACCGTATCTATGATTTCTCGCATTTTGATGTGCTGAAAGAATTTGACGCAAAGACATTCAAACACTAATGTCTACTATTTTGAAAAATTAATTTTTTTTTTTTAAATAATAAGGTACCTACTTACATCATATACGTATAGTACATCACATATGTATATATGTATATACGTAGATGTTCATAATTTTGTGTATAAATGTATGTGTACATTTGAGTTGAGAATGAAGCTTGTAGTTGGTTCGTCTTTCAAAGTAAGTATTGTACAGGTAAATCGTTTTGTTGTTCAGAAGCAATTAGGACGCATTCCATACCCTGTACAAAATTGAAAAAAAAAAAAAAAAAAAAAAAAAAAAAAAAAAAAAAAATGGAATGCTAGCTTGATCTCTCCATCTGCACGCAAAACATAAGTACTTAATACATACAGAGCCCGAATATTTTCTCACTTGGTCTCGACGCTCCCTGAAAACTCCACTCGTTGTTGGAAATCCCATAATACCTTTATTCCTTGACGTGATGCTTCAACGCTTGCCGTTCGCTGTAGGTACTTACATGTATGGGTATATGTATATAGATATGCCGTGCAGTACTTAATATGTTGAAGCTTTCGCGATAAGCGGGAATTCAAAGGAAGGACGGACGGAAGGTAGAAAGAGTTTCGCGGAGGTGCAGAGAGGCTTGTGAGAGGGAAAGAGAATTAAGAAGGAAAGGAAGCCTGACAGAGTCCGTGGAGCGGTGCATGCACGCCAGGGAGAGAAGGGGGCTTAAGTGCAAACACGTGCGATGTATATACGGCCGTGAGCTGGTGAGCAGCCATTACCTTCTCGCGCATTTTTTTTTTTTTTTTTTTTTTTTTTTTTTTCCTCGGCGCAGCAAGAGAGGAGAAGAAGAAAAGGAAAAAAAAAAAAAAAGAGAGAGAGAGAGAGAAAAGCCTAAGACGCCTCAGGCAGCATTTTAACAACTTAATTTCTGACGACGATCGCGAGAACCTTCCTGGCTGGGGGAGCAAAAGCAAAAGAGTGGGAGAAAGAAAGAGAGAGAGGAACCACTCTGCCGAGAAATTGCTCGTGAAGAGCTCTTTTCTTTTTCTTATTTTTTTCCCTCCCCCCCCCCACCCACCCCTCGCTTCTCTTCTCTTGCTTCTCTGATGTTCGCCACCAATACCTATACATACCCACATCTGTGAGTCTACACAAGAAGAGGCGAAAGCCATGCCAACACTACTTATTTTGTGTAAATATACATACATGTAGGTATTGCTCGTTCGTTACACGTATAAGTATGTACACCATCAATGATCTCTTGCACAGCTTGGGGAACACTTGAGAAAATTGTCAGATTTTCTTTATGCTGTACATTTATGTTGCGCTGCAGCTGTACCACCTGCATGAGGACATCCACACAAAAAATATCCCGTTCTTGTCCCCCATTTTTTTGAGGCACACCTTTGAGATAGGGCTCATTTCATTCGTAATGTCGTGTGCTGTGAGGAAAACATTTTGAACACGGATTTCGTTGAGGGTGACACTCTTTTTCAGCGGTTTAAATGTTAAAAGTTATTTATGCATGTCATCCACATGTCCATGACCCGAATACGTTTTTTTTTTATAGATAATTTACTGTTATATTGTACAATTATAATAAATATATATATATATATATATATATATATATATATATATATATGTGTGTGTGTGTGCACTGTACGGCATATTTATCAATGATAAATTATCATGATAGAAGGTACTCAGTTCTGGTAGTAAAATATGACAATTTTTGAAAACTCTGTCATCTCCAATTTTCGTCATTTTCTCCATATCTACGTTATTTAAGGAGATAAAGCTATTTAAAGTTTCAAAATTTTTCAAAGTCTAAAATTTCAACTTGAAAGCTATGCCTATGGCCTAAATATATTTTTTTTGTAGATAATCTACTGTTATATTGTACAATTATATACAATACCGTGTGTATCGTCCTTCTCTCGATATCTACGTCATTTATGTAGATAATATATAGCCATTTAAAGTTTTTAAACTTCCTTAAGCTCAAAACTTTGACTATAGCGCCATGGTTGATGGTAGGTTTTAATGACTAATTCACTATTTTAGGCTATAATAATTTTGGTAGGAAGTACGCAAAGCTCATGCAGCATGAATATTTATATTTTCGAAATTTCTCTTATCACAAATTTATAAATACATCTGAGCTTTTAACAAAGATAAAATTTCTTAAGATTTTGAATTTTTATGAGAATTCATATAATATTTGACGAGTAAAGCCTCTTGCCCTCACATATGTTTGTTAATCTCTAACTTGCTTTAGTATGTGCATGTCGTACATGCTCCATAAAAGGAAAATTGTAGTGATTGAAAATTTAATCTGCATACAATAAAAATCTGATTTTTTCTAAATTTGGTTATTACAAATTTTTGTCCTTTTTACGATATCTACCTTATTCACGAAAACATAGCTATTGGAAATTTTGAAATTTATGGTGGATATAAATTTGGTTGGAGAGGCAGACTGTTTGTAGATTTTTCATTATAAATGTTCGGTTATATGTAATACTTTTTTTGCCATAATAAATGTATTGGAAATGCAAGTTTCTAAAGTATTAAATACCACATAAGGGCCAGGAAAGAATACATTTTTGTTTATTTTATGTTATTACATATTATCACTAATTTCTTGATATCTGCGTTATTTCCAAAGTTGGTTTGGTGATCACAAAATTTTGCGGTTGCACATTCATAAAATAGAGAAAAAAATAAGGTAGGACGTTCTTAATGCTAGCTGTTAAATAGAAAAATTGTATGAAATTTTGTACTGGTGAATTATTGTTTTTTTTTATTTGATCTTTATAATATATTGGGAGTTCCGCTTGCTTAAAGATTAAAATTATTCTGATGTAAAAAAAAAAAAAAAAAAAAAAAAAAACAAATTTGGAGGCCTGCCTATGTGGATTTTATAAATTAAGTAATACATAAATTTATGATAAATGAAATATTAATGCATTAGAAATGTTTTGACAGGAAGTAATTGTTGCAATGGTATTTTGAGCATAAATTTGTAGTATCTTGTGCCTAAGCTATACACGTGTAAATGGTAAATTGTCAATAGAGGGTATCTATATTCACAGTACAGTATACAGGATACTTATATAGGAGAGCCGAAAAGTAAGTTGCAGCTGCAGAACGCGAAAGATTTATGTATATATATAAGTATAGATGTGTGTGTGTGTGTGTGTGTGTGTGTGTGTGTGTAAGGTAAGCTGTGAGCGTTTGTTGGAGGGCTTTATAGGTACCATCTCGTTGGCTATTGCCTCGGTGTACGTATGTATGTAGGTACGTTGTAGGTATGTATATGGGCTCGGTTCTCGCGTAATAAAGTTATCGAGAAGAGGAGGCTGGAAGGAGCGGGGAGTGGATGAGAGCCACCGCTGCGGGAGCAAAACCAGTTTAGAGATGTTATGTTTTTTAAGCGAGAGGATGCATGCTTTGAAAAAAGCGAGTCCTCTGACGCGTGAGAGAGGAGGGAAGAGGCGAACGAGAGGAGAAAAAGAATAAAAGACGACACACTGATGCAGAGCAAGCGGTAGAGAGAGAGAGAGAGAGAGAGAGGCTTTTTTGTCCGTTTCTGTTGCCGTTCTGGGCAGCAGCAGCAGTCATTTCTCTGCTCGGAGTAGGTACATATATATATATATATATATATATATACGTAGCGCGCTCGCTCGCGGGAGAGCCAAAGGATATAAAAAAAGCAGAGAAAAAAAAATCGTGGCTCGGCGAGGGGCAAGAGGGAGGGAGGGAGGAAAAGAGAAGATATCAAGAGCAATGGTTGGCCATTCCCGGTCTGTGTATGTAACACACGTCTTCATTAGTCCATGCATCGCGCTCTCGCTGTCGCCTCAGTGACGTAGCCACCGAGACATAGTCGCCGCAGCCTATGGCTGCTCCATATAGGTACTCTCCGACACTTCCCCAACAAAATCTTTACTGCAGCTTCGAGTATTTCAACGCCTAAGTATACTTACGCGTATCTATTATCCCTAGTACAACACTACTTGTGACACGTACTTGGTTATATATAAATTACCTAGGGAATAATTATATGGATCGTAGATAATATTATATGGTATGAACAATTTTAATTTTATATGAATATATATATTATGTCAGTTGGGCACCGAAAAACCATCTCATCGAAAGATGTTTGTTCTATTTCACAAATTCTGGGGTACATTGTTGAGCCCCGCTGAAAAACCACTTTTTTACTTTTCTCCGATGATACCCGGAAATAACGCAACATAGGTATGTTCAATTGTACGTACTGTTTACTCGAAGTGAAAATTGCATCGTACCAAAAGTAATCATCAAGTATACAATGAAGTTTAGGATTGTTGGAAAATCTGTTTTCTTATCATTTTTTTTTTTACTAAATCGGTCATAGCTTGATAAAAACAATCTGAGTTGCATCAAAATGAAATGGAAAAAAAAATAAATAAAATGAAATACTTGATGGTAAAATACATCTCCCTTTTCTGATGTATACTCTAAGACATGAAAAATATCGCCATTCAAGACTAATTTTAAAATTTATTTTTTACATTTTTACTGTACTCATACTTTTTTCATACTTGTAATATAAAATTATCATGTTAATGTAGAAATGTTGATTCCGATTTTTTTTTTTTTTTTTTTTTAATTACGAGTTTAGTTTGCTTATAATTGTTGTACTAAACTTGCATTATGTATTTTCTTTAAATATTTTAACTGCATGCGTTGTATTCTATTTCAAATCTTTACTGAAATTTTCAAAAAAGAAAAAAAAAAAAAAAAAGTAAAATTCAAAAAACAGCATTGTTAATACTATGCATAAAAGAGTAAAATAATGTTGGTTTGAATAAAATATCAGATTATTGTAAATTATATATTCCAAAATAATAAAAAATAATTTTATTGAAAGGCCTATTTTGTTCAATTGTGTACAAGTATTTTTCAACTACTTATTTAGAACGACAGTAGAAAGCTAGTTTTGAAAAGAATTTCAACGATTTTCCTGATAACAACTTTGAATGGTATTAGGATAAATAGATGGCGTATAATTATGAACTTGTCAAAAAAATTTGTCAAGTAAGCGCACCCGGACGATCTAAGACTTTTTTACTTTTCCGGGCTTAGATCGTAATATAATATTGAAAGCTTGTAGATTAATAATCACATTTTCGGCCAATGTTATCGTGAGTAATAATGTTTTATACTCGACTGTTAATTGTAATAAAATTATTATTACCGCATTCATGGAACAAACAGATCAATGCTTTTAACTTTGTTTCAACAAATCCTTTAGTGTAAGTAGATGAATTCAAAGTTATAGTTTAACGAGATCTTGATAGTGTTTTAATATTTTACTGAAGAATTTAATTTTGTATGTCCTTTTTTCCACAGTTTGAACTTGCTGAGCTATGAATTACGCAGTCATGTAACTTACAGATTCATCTTATGTTGACTTAGCAAATATAATCTCATAATAAAAACAAAGAGAAGTCGTAATTGGTTTCTTAATTTTACTTTTATTACGGAAAATAAAGTAGGACGCCATCCCAAGTACAACTATGTTGCTACATGTACTGTAAGAGTACAAAAGCTAAATAGGAAAAAATTCGATACAAAAATTTGCACGATGATTGTAGGTACAACGTATGTCATTTTGTTCAAAATATAATGAAAGTCAATTGTACAGTATTTACAGTGGAAGCAGAATAATAAGTTTCAACTAAAGGTGAAAAATAATATACCTGACTCCTGGAATGGCGTGTGTCTTGCAATAAGTTTAAGGCTTATTAATTAAAATAAGTATAACAACAACAACAACAACAATAAAAATATGAGCGATAAACATTCGTTAAAGAATTTGTAGAGATAACTTAATATGTTTCCTAAGTGAAGTACATCAGTAAAAAATTAATAATCTAGGTTCTATGGAAAATGTACGTATTACATGATTTCGTCACTTATTACTATAATAAACAAGCTGTATAGTATACATATAGTTGAAACACTAATCGGATGTGCAGCAGAGCATAAAACAATAAAAATGCTATTTTTTTTTTTTTAAGACGGCCATCTGAACGATGTGGTGGATTTATTATGCATCAACATTTGAAAACGTAAACATCTTACGCGACTGGTGATGCTGTTTGTACATTAGGGTGTACTATTATAGTAACATATTAATAGATGTAGTGGCGAAAAGAAAGGTACACGAGAACTGGTTTCTTGGGTATAAGTAGGTTCTTGAGCTCTGCCTGTCTCCATGTACCTACCTAAACCTTTTTCTTGCGAATCGTTCTCTTTCATTTGCATCTCAAATAAGTACACGTCTTTATACCAATACCCGCAAACAATGCATACGTACGCATATATAATATAAATACACGAGTGAGTGTAGTATGTGTGCGTGTTTACGTCACACATGCGCCCATGTGCGTAGGTACGTACTCATCCGTGTCTTCACCCCTACACCGGACACATTCACTCGTGTGTATACTATATAACTTCACAGTTCACACATGCACGGAGTAAGGCCGAGCCCTTATCCTCCATCTCCCCGTTTCCTATATCCGCGGCTGCTCTCGTTGTATCTCGTTGTTTATTCGGCATCCGCTTTGTGTTTTTTTCATCGTTTCTCTCCTCGTACATGCATACATACATCAGACACAGGCCCACGCAAAAAACATATCTCCCAGTATCGGGGCATCATCAGCGTAATATTATCTACTCAAGTATTGATGGTCGTCGAGCAGATTGGAATCCCGTGCACGCATATAAATATCAAGTATGTGTAGGCGGGCCAGGGGGGAATCAATACACTCTGGCGACACCGATTTTTACGTCTCAATTTACATTTTCCAGCTCGTCAGCAACCTAAACTTCCACACCAAGTTTGGCCCGATCTCCGACACATACAGGGCCGTGCCATTGGGGCAGGCGGCTATCCCGTGTGGATTGCTAAATGACTGGAATTTCAAATACAATGATTATTGTTTTACCTCTGTAACGTACAAGAAAATTCTTTGAAATTCTTTTGAACATTTACATTCCATTCATAGATTTAGTGTAATTTTTTCATCACTTGAATGACCAATTTTCTCAATGATTGACCAACTGTAATGTTGTATAATGATATTATATACCAACGTGATTTCAAAGAGAAAAACCCCTGGTAGAAAATTACTATACGTATAAATTCGCTGGAGACTCGCTAACGCGTATACGTGAGTAAACGGGCTTACAACACGTTGACGAGTTTTTAGCTAGTTTACGTAGTATAACATTGCTACCAAGGAAGCTGCACTATTTTTTAAACGTTAGAATTTGATTGCGTTTTGATAGTAAGAATAAGAAAGTCGCTTACGTCGAATGTTGGTCCCCAGTTAGCTATAACTGAACCGTGATTGGGACTGAGGGTAAAGCCCATCACTGGATTATCCGGCGTTGTGGGTCCGTTGATGGCGTAGAGGAGATCTCCTGTATAGAATTTACATATCGGTGAGTAAGTGACTATATTTAGGCATAAAAATAACTTTTTACGTTTTCGCAGGCATGAGCAATATTATTTCAAACCCGAGTAATACTCTGTACCTGTACAATTGTAACATATCAATAAGTGTAGAGTTTATTCTTAATATCTCTGAGTATCTCTCGCCGCACCTTTTTATTTGCTTGTGTTGACTTTTTTGTTTAAAGAAGTTCAGGTGATGAAAGAAAAGAAAAAAAAAAAAAAAAAAAAAAAAATATACCCTCTTAAAGGAATAGCATGGAACAATTTTACTTCTTAACAAATTTTGTCGATTGTGCGCATGGATTTACTGAAACTATGAGAAATGACCTTGGCAGAAAATAATTATACAATGCATCGGTTCCCTCGGAAACAATTTTTTAAACGTGGCTATCAGGCTATGTAAGACTCGTACATTGCTCGCGCCATACAAGAGGACATTTGGCTACTCGGAGACATAAACATGTACAGACCGTGCGAAGCAACGCCGAAAATCCTGCAGACGCCCGGCCGATGAATAGTCAAGGGCATCCACGAAAGCATTTGCTCGGCCGCGCCGGCACCGCTGACTTCTCGCTGATGCTCTGCAGCCAAGTACCGCGTCAGATTGAAGCAGACGATCCTCTGGTGTTCGCGGTCCGCCACGCACACGTCACCGCGCCTCATCATCGTCAGGCTGTGGGGCACTCGCAGTCGCAGAAAATCTGTACAGGCCATCGAGAAAAAAAAAAACATAAGTCATACGTTCGACATATTCAACAATATCCCAATGTACGTGCAACATTTACTCGATACGATCGCCGATAGGTGCAAAATTCTCGGAAATTCCTATAATTACATGGGACAATTAAGGTGATGTCATAAGGATATAGTCAATACAAAGACCTTCATCCCTTTAAAGACTCGTACGGCACGAAATTATAAATAGTTATTCATAAACTGTTAATACAGTATACTTGGATCCTAATCGTTACTTTGTTTTTTTATTGATTCGCGTACTTTTGTATGTGTGTGTACTTTTCATTATGATGATTATTATTTTTTAATTTTTCAATATTTGATTAAAATTAATATTTAACCTCTGGATATAAGTAAATGGAGGATAAGATGAAAATCCCGAGCTGTTTTTGTTTGAAAGTAAAAAATGTTTCTTCGACTCGTGTATATGTATATATATATATATGCACGTATATTTGTATACTTACGATTATTATATTATATTGCATCGATATAATATGTTATTATGTTGTACGCAATAAAAGACTCATTTTTGTCCGGAACTCCGGTCTTGGGGGTGTAGGTCCAAAGGTTACCTGGATTGCCGGTCGGCGGGAGCTGGCCGAGCAGTCGGCCCTCGGCGTCGAAGATGACGAGCCGGTCGTTGCAGTAGCCATCGGCGACGATGACTTCCCCGCTCGGAGCAACGGCTACGGCCGTGGGTTGGCAGAAATGGCTGGCATCGCTACCCGGCACGAGACGCTCGCCCAGCACCAGGCTTGGCTCCCCGCCAGCGTTGCGGCTCTCTCTTTTCGGGAACTGCGGCTCAGAGTTAACATTCCGATCACGATCAACGAGCGATGAGCGCGCATGGAAATTTTGGGGAGGGCCCGTGTCATGTCGGCGGGGGGCCAAAAAAGCCGCTTCGATAAAACCCGTCTCGTGGCCATGTAGTCGCTTTTCTTTGGGTATCAGGTGCCTCCACGTGAACTTGCATTTACGTGCTCTGTGGTGGCATAAGAGGGCCTTTTTTTTCTTTTCTTTCCGCTATATCGAGCTAAGCTCACGCCGGCATTCAAAAACAAATTTCTTTTTTTTTTTTTTCCAATCAGCTTTTGTGCAAGAATGCTCAACAAAGTTACGAATTTTCAATTTTCAATCCAAGAGTTTTTGCCGAAGATAATTCATCATCTAAAAAAGAATTTCAAAAAGCTCCAAGGTATTATTTGACTGTTGGCCCGCGAGCTTTTCTTGCTTTATCTGCAAACAAGGACTTCGGAAGTATAATAGGCATGACCGACATCGACAATAACCCAATCGTCTTATCTAATTTCTCAGTTATACTGCTCCAAGTATAGGTAGCTTACTTAAAAATTTATTAGTTGTGATGATTTCTGGGTAATTTTCTTGTCACTGCTTACGTTCTCTTCTTTTCATGTTTACTTATTATATATAAGTACTCGTCAATCATTGCTTTTTTAAAGGACAAAATTTTAAATTTTTTTTAATTTTCACTCGATACTCGAATATGACATTGGGCTGGCCAAAGACAAGATTCGGCCTCGAAATCCATCATAAATCTTGCACCATGTTAATTGTAAGAAACCTGGCAATGCTTAGGGATCGGTACTAAGTAGTCGAACTATATCGAAATATTATAAATGTTATTCTGAGTTTTCTCGTGCATTTTCTAAAAAACGTCATGTTGGAAAAAAAAAAAAAACTCGTGTCACGTCTATGCTGCCCAGCCCGTGTAAATACGATTTTTTCGTCGGTCATGGCTTGGCCCCGAGTCGAAGGATGTATGATGACCAAAAAAGGGAAACAGGCCCCCTGTTGCCTTACCAGTGATATAGGCAGGTACATAATATATATATATATTGTAATGTGTCCCCATCACGTTTACCTTGAAAACCTGGTGCAGGGCAACATCGGTCAGCCAGACGTTGCCCCGTGGATCGACGTGGATGCCATGCGGCAGGTAGAACGCATCGCTGCCCCATTCGTCTTCTACGTCGCCTGTCTCAGGATTCAATGTCAGCACCGTGTTCACACCGATCGGCCCATCTTGGTGCTTTGTGTACTGGTAGTTGGCGTCAAAGGAGCTGAGGATTATCCAAATTTTAGGGATCAAAGACTTTGTAGAGATTTTCTTTACATTTTTTTTTTTTTTTGTTTTGTTAAAAAAAACAATAAGGTTTTTGCTCGTACGGAAATAGCAAGGGATCTTTTATTTTAAATAAAACGTGAAGAGTATACTATAATACACGACATTCCGGTATAATTAAGTTATTTCATTTTTCCAACTCCAAAAATAGCCTAGTATTTTATAAGACGCAATGTCTTTTACAATAATAGTATTTTACACGCACGTATCTCATGAACAAATACTCCATGTACAGAATGATGGTCAATATAATATGATTTAATATGCAGTAGTTGTTTGTACAGAAACATAAGTAACACAGACATTCATACGAAAAAAAATATAATATGACGTCAAGCTCGCAACAAAAAAGACCAAATGAAATATTAAACTGTACAGCGAATGTTATACATAAAAGTGTAAATGAAAAATGCAAAAGACGAAACAAATACCTATCAAGATGGTAATAATAATAATTTAATTGATACGCTTAAACGACAGAGAGAGAGAGAGAGAGAGAGATGACGTACTTGGAGTCACAGGGTGCGCCAATAAAAGTTGGTGTATGGTTACGACGACAGCAACAAAATTATTTACGTGTGTGGGGTCATATATAAATCGTCTCAATACGCGGAATTGTGCATTTGCAAAAGTTGCATTTTTAAAGACGAATTGAAACGGTACGGGCTCGAGAGGGGAGCTGCTAACAGGAGAAGCACGTATGACTGTTATGGTTGTTTTATTCATTCCCAAACGCTGCATTTACTGGTACAGGTACAAATACTTGTCTCCGTTCCATTTGCCCTGCCCCCCCCCTTTTTTGCACCCCCTTGTACTCTTTTTTTTTTTTTTTTTTTTTTTTTCTTTTCCCCACACTTGTTAGGCAAAGAACTTTATGTTGTGTGTACGGTGTATCGGGGCTCCTCGCGCGATCACAATGTGGGATAAAAATCGTACCTGCTGGCTCGAGGGAGCCCAACACAATGTAAGCAGGATCCACGAGGAAGCTGTGCCGTTGTCGTGTAAAGTGGCGGGCCTCGCGCCTACGTGTGCGTGTAATACACGGCTTGCTCGATATCTCGCTTTGGTACTTACATATAATAATAATAATAATAATAAATTATTAAATACCATCAATAAATCGATCGATTGGACAGTCATGATTAATGCTGTACGCGATACGTATACCTTATCGTCCACCCACAATCATATATTCGATGTTTCAATGAACAGCTAACAAAAACAAGACGTGAACATGTTATACTTTTTTTGAAACACTATGTATCGGGATTTGCATATTTTTTATTATACTTACGTGAGACAAGCGTTAATGGATAGGGTGGACGCGACACACGTTTTTAGAAATTTTTTCTTTTATTCATTCGTTTGAAAAGCCTTTGCTTGCTCATTGGCGGTCGGTCTTCCTTCGCTTGTATCTGCTTGTGAGTACCCATATTAAGTACAGGGAAAACATCGTCAAGGTGTGAATAAACAGGCCCGAGAAAACGAGACTCCTTACTCGCGAGGGCTCGGATTTTTGTTTGCCTCGGCTTTTTCTCTCGACCGCGCAGGTATACGAACAAAATGACTACCTGTTGTCTCGAGAGAAAGAGAGAGAGAGAGAGAAGAGCGTTGATTCTGAGCAAATAGATTAACATGTTTGGCTTTCGTCGGACCAGTCATTCTCAACTTATCGCTTCTTGTCTTCACTTTTTCAATGCGTGTGTGTGTGTGTGTGCGCGCACGCAAACATTACGGTGGACATAATGTATTAATTATTTTTCCCTGCGAATCCCGGCGAGCTAAAAGAGGCGAACGATTTATTCTACGTCGATTGCATGGGCGTTTAAAATATTATACGGGCCATCATGCCACCACAACCTCTAGGCACACGAGCAAGCTATAGAGTAATACGATATACCTACTCGTTGAATCATCCAACTGGCTCGTATACTACTTTTCCGCTCGACCCCCCTATACCCGCCTATATATATTTAATCGAAATCGTATCAGACTGTTGGATGGGGTTGTTCGTACGGGGGGGTGGGGCGTCAATTTACTTGAGTGAAAAAACGCTGCGTCTTACTCGTATTTCCAGATATGATTGCCCCTGTGGAAGATAACGGGTCGTCCCAGCTGGTCGACAGTCACTCCGGCGATTTGACCCAGACCCTCGGGGCTCTTCCAGTTCAAATCCTGGATGGGCTGTTGATCCGGGAGCGCATCTCCCTCGGCTCCGAGGACGACTCGCCTTTCGTGGGGGAGCCGGCACTAGATCGACAAAACAAACAAAACAATCTTTTTATCCGTTACCGCGTTGCGGGCGACACCTGTATGGGTACACAACTACAATATATTTATACCTATACATTGTAAGCAATGCTCGTTGGATTCGTATACCTACGCAACAGGTTTGCAGGCTACGATTATAGGGTACAGACCCACGCTTACACTGTATAGGTACACCCACACACCCACCCACACATACATACATACATATAGGTAAAATCATCAAATATACATGTATACCTATATGATAAGGGAAAAAAAAAAAAAAAAAAAAAAAGACAGCAAGAATATCAACAATGAAAGTAGTAGGTGTACATGCATGTATGCGGTAATGATCACCTGGAGGGCATCGAGGACGTTCTCGTAGAGGCTCGCGATGGCTTCGTTTTCGCGTCTCTCGTAAGCCAGCTCGTTGCCAAGACCGTTGAAGCCATCGTGGGCGTCGTATAGGTCGGCTCCCACGACGGCAGCCCCCAGGGCACCCGTCGCAATCACCAGCACTGCCACACTAGCCACGAGCCACACTTTCACCATCTCAATTGCGTGAGATTTTTTTTAATCGGACAGACACCCCCCTCGATGATTCTCCTCCTAGTGATGATGATGTCTCTCGCGCGCTACGTATTACCTCTTGTAATATACCTACTGATGCCTAACGATGCGACTCCAATACTCTTGTCTTCGCCGGGCTGTACCAGTCACCACAAACTCAAGGTCTACGACGAGACAGGGGAGACTGAGGAAAAACGTGTGGGTGTATGTGATTTTGTTTTTGTTTTTGTTTTTTTTTTTTTTATTTTGTACGCGTGCGTCAGTGCCAAAGGGCTGGGAAGAGGATTGGAGTGTTGAGGTACGAATTTATATTTCTATTAGGCAAGGCTTGTTGAGCGTGCAGCACCCGGGTCGGATCGATACGCGAACACAAGCTGGACTGGCGCAAGCGCACGTCCATCGGTTTACCTATGACAATGGACACAAAACGTAGGTATTATACCTACATTCCCAGGGTTTCAGTTGAATACATCCATATAGGCATAGATAACAACACTTATACACGTTTTTTTTCTTTATACTTATTGATTATTATTACTTCAACTTCCATGAAATATTTATACGTGTGTTACGTATACTTATTACTTGGCCCAAGTTTTATCATCCCATGTTTTGGAACATCAAATAAGGGCGCGCGTCAAAGGTAACTGTATCACTGTTGAATCCACTGTCCAATCGGAGTAACCGTTTCACGAGGGCAGCCAATTAGATATCGCCCATTGTGCTTTTTTCGTTGCCCGCGAGCCGTAACGTATGAAATCCACCAATGCTAATTATCACATGGAGATCGGCTTCCTATAGTCAAATTACTTGAATATCATGCATAACTGCATACTTGATCAAGGAAAAGCAAAAAAAAATTTCGTACCCTTCGAATTACAAAAGTGTTGAATTATCACGTTTGAAAAGAGTACAGTTGGAGTCGCTACTTTTCTATAACCCGTGACCTCCGTGATATCAGTGTGCGACAAGACCGATACTTCATTTGTGAAGGGATATTTTCTTGTGATGCTTTTATTTCAATTTGTACAGTTTCCTGGATCTCGTGGAGTAATTAATGATGAATCGATGTAGTCGGTGTATTCTCGTTTAAGTAAAGGCTATGCAGAGATCAGAGCATGCACCCAAGAGAAAATGTGTCTTGTGCCTCGGGTTCCATTATAAGCTGCTGTGTTGGCTGTGCTACCGTTTTGCGCCGAGGGACCATTGTCCTGCCAGAGCAGGTACCTCAGCGAGAGAGAGAACCAGCTGGAGGGAGAGGACCCCGAGACTTTTTCTCAGATCCCATATACATATATTCTCTCTTTTTTTTTCTTCGCTTTTCGCCTTGCGAGGCATAAAAATTCTCAGCTTTCCTGCTACATGGACGCTCCTTTGCTTCAAAACATTAAGTGCACGTGCAAAGCCAGCTGCTCGATTTGACCTTCTAGTTGGCCCTGTCCTACTATTTCGGATGATTTTCTACGTTCTTTCTTTCTCACTGTCATTTTTTGTGACAATTTTTCTGAAACTTTTTTTTTTGCCCTGCCAAAATTCTTGCACAACTTTGGTATCGCGGATACTGCTGTAGCATTCTCCTCATCGTCCATTTATCAAACAGTAGTTTTTGCCATTATTTATATTTTTATATTTTATTATCATCATCATTATCATTAAATTCACCAAATAAACATGTCTAATTGTGTAATAATACAAATACCGACAAATTTAATATTCTTTATTTAATATACCTACTTTATTTTCATGAAATAAATATTACTATTGTCAACCTCGTCAATTAACTAAATAATTATTTGACTAGAATTTTGTTTGCACAGAAATTCGCATTAATCTTATGAAAATGCACTGTACGTACTACAGAAAATCTTGAATCCTTGAAAATAAAAATTTTCCGCAGAAATAACATTCACTCACTTGAAAGTGAATTCTTTGATTTGGAATACGAATTTTGAGAATATTTTTTTTTTCATAAAAAAAAAAAAAAAAAAAAAAAAAAATGTATTTATCAAAAAATTAAGGCACACAATATCACAGCCGAGGAAAATGTTGTTGTTCTTACATCATATAAATTTGCATTTAGACAGGATCCATCCTGTTCTTCTGATACAACTTATGAATTTGCCTGCTGATAAAATTACTCGTAGATAATATGACTAACGTGGCATTCACTTGACTAATCACCTGGTTTTTAAATTAATGTTCACCAGCATATCAAAAGTTTTCTATGGTTTTTCATAAGTATTTCGCTGCCTCACCCATGAGTATGCCTATTTTTTTTTTATTTTTTTTTTCCGAACATTCGATGCACACGCCTCTGAAAGGCTTTCCTTCTAACGTGTCCAAAAAACATTCATCCCCGATCTAATGTCAAATGTGTCATGTCATAATATAATGTAGAAAATATGTGTACATACACATGCATCGGATTCTCGGCACACACCTACCCTATACCCTATATACCTACTTTACTCATCCATCACCCCGAAATTACCATTCACGGTCCCACTATGAACCCCTAGAGAGTGCCGTGAAAATTTTTCTCAAAACGATAGAGGGCTTGGAAGGAGAGCAGAGAGAAAAGAAAGGCTTATACGTGGCTCTCTTTTACAGGAACGAATGATGCTGCAGCACCTGTCTCGAAAACAAAACCGAAAAAAAAGTGGAAAGGGAGTGGGCGGGTGAATTTTAGGGATCCCTATCAACAGTTCTCCCTTTTTTGGAGTTAAGGGGGGCACCTCGTTTTGTTGTTTCACGTACATACATATGGACCATTCCATCGAAACTCGCAACATTTGTGGCCTAGTCTCCTATACTCAATGGTTAAAATGAAGCAATTAACGATCCCGTGGGTTCCAAAGTTTCACAATAATTATTATTAAGATTTTTGTGGTTTATTAGGTAATTTTTATGTTAAAACAAGAAAGGTCTTTAAAGCAAAGCATATACTTTTTATTCCAGCTCTAAGAGTACGTAAGTGTAAAAAGACGTTTTTCCCTCTTTAAAGGTTTTTTTTCTTCATTTTTGATGTTTGCTGCGATGAGTCATACATCTTTCATTAGAGCAATCATGGAACTGTTGTTGGCGTGTCACGCTAGTATCGAAAAAATACGATTTTTACGGCATAAAAAGTTGTCTTATGGTTATACTAAGGATTGTTGAAAAAAAAAAAAAAAAAAAAAAAAAAAAAAACATCCGTTATACTATTGCAGACCAGTTGATATATTTTAAATGTTACAGAAATAACGAATGACGCTAAAAACGAGTTGTAAAAAATTTATTTATTTTATTGAAATTAAATTAGGGTTTCGTTCTGAAAATTGCCATAGTTTCGGCGAAACGATCCGCAAAGTATATGTATACCTGATGCGTGTCGATGTTGTGGCTTCGTAACACCCAAATGACCGAATAACCCCTTTGGAGATCGAGTTGTAAGTAGGTAGGTACTTCGTCGAATCTATCGAAGCAGGTTATATGCTTGAGAAAAAATTTTTTTTCCCTCCCATTTGTTTCGGGCGCTTGTTCGATCGCAAACGACGCAAACAAGTAGTTATATATATATATATATATATTATGCATTTCGTCTCAACAAGGAATATCGTTGGTTCGGCCCACTCCGTGAGGGTCTCTTTTTTCGTTTCCTCCCATTCATCACCAATACCTGTAGATGGTATATACACATGCATATATATACATATATATTGGTATGGATGTGTAGATACGGATGCAAAGAAAAAAAAAAGTGAGAAGAAAATCTTAGAATGGGCCGGAATAACTTTAACGCTATGGTAGTGGTTGAGAACCATCGCGCGCTAACACATGATGGCTCCAGCATATTTATATAAATAAGTGTAACCATTATATAAATATATAGATGCTCCCTCCCTCCCCCCCCCCCGTGCATGGGATAAAAGCCATGGCATATTGTACGCGTGCAACGTATATACCTAAGTACATGTATCTACGTAAAATATATTATTATTATCTTCAACATTATAGGTAAGATGTACAACCTATTTGGCGTGTGATGGGGCGGGAGGGAACGTGTACATGTTTATATATTATATATATATAATCATGAATCAACACCCTAAAATGGTATTGTATACTTATTTGAGGATTGGTAATGTTCATATTTGTGTATTGTGTGTAAGCGAAAAAAAGGTTTACACATAGTAAGTATATAATATTATAGGTAAAATATTTCATAGGTATGTAAATAAGGGCTCACATTACAGGTAATAATATGATGTTATAAATATAGGTACGTACAATATACACCGTAACCGGTAAAAGTTGTTGTGGGGTATGTATAACCTACCTATATACGTAAATCAGGAGCTATCGGCGACGGCGATGCACCGCTGCATATATATGCACATACGAGCAATTGACCGCAGCAAAGGAGGAGGAGGAGGAGGAGGAGCAAGAGGAGAAAAGAAGTGTTGGAGGCTGCAAATAAGAAAAGTAAGTAGGAGGAAGGGAGCGAGTTGGTATCTCAATCAAGCAGGGAGCCAGCCAAGTTGGGGTGTTGCTGTTGTTCGCGCACTGCGGCCTCCGCTCTCTTTCTCTCTACTCCCCGGATGGACCGAGGTTCTCGCTCTCCTCCTCCCCCTTTTTCTCTGTGTGTGTGGGATAGGTAGGTATAGGTGTAGTACTCTGGCGTCTTTGTCAGTTTGTCCCTCGAGTCCAGGAGTAGAGACTGTAGAGAGCCGATCAACTAAAAAGAGAGAGAGAAACCGTACAATATATGTATATAGGTAGGTACTAGAAAATAAGCCGGTATAAGTAGGTATGTATGTAGGTACGCGGATGCATGGATGTGAGAGGGGAGAAAGAAGCACGAAAGAGAAAGAGAGAAGCCTCGGTTAGGCAGCGCGAAGCAACTCAATCCAGTTGCACGGAGGCTGCGCTCCCGCCAACACACGCTCGTGAGGCTCGTCCTCCGCGCGTATGCACGCACAAAAAATTTCAAGTAATAATATACTTACTATAAAATTAATAGACTGACTCAATCATTGCATATATTTTATACACTTACAAGTGCTCTCTCTCTCTCTCTCTCTCTCTCCAAGTATTGCACATCAGTCACACGTAAGTACTGGTGATTTGAATTTTTGCTCGATTCCAGCGTGTAGCCTCGCTACATTACTTGTGTTATTACAGTGGGGAGTGCTCGCGCGTGTGTTTATGAAACGATTAAGTTCGAAACAAATACATATATATTGCATATAAGTACCCACTGTAAAGGCCCGTTGGTTCAATTTGTGCGCGTGTGTTTGTGTGTACTGCATAATGTTAATTATACGCTGCATAGGTATACTTACTTATTGTTAAACGCTTATGGGAGAGGCACCGGCGCTCGTTGGGCAGCTAAATACTTTTACCTAACTCCAATAAAACGTGTGTACATAGATTTTATATGATGGATGTACCCAATTAGGCACAACTATACCTAGGTATTAGGAGCGAGAGCGAGGAAAAGCTAGCCTGCTGCTGCTGCAGGACAAAGAAACCAACGGTCTGCGGTTTTAAACTCTGTGCTGTGTTCAACCGATGGATAAAATAATGTCCTGTATCGGACCGATATAAGTATTTTTAGAGGGCTCTTCAGCAATGTAGTTTGATCGAATCCATCACTACGAAGGACACGAAGCAAACAAAGCCCGATAACAACCCGACAAGGTAATTAATTAATTTTTAAAGTACCTACTTAATTAGGCTTTTTCACCCTCAAGTAAGTATGCATACCTACCCATTCGTTATTGTTTACTCGTATTTTATTGATGATTATCGATTTGTTGACTTGCTAGCGCGCGTACGTATAATACATTACGATCAAATACATATTATTATTATTATTATTATTATTATTTAGAAGAGCTTACAAAAAGTTATCGGAGAAAACGTTGCGTAGATGTATATAATAGGTATATGTCATTTACTTTGCCTTGTACATTCCTACATGTACCTAACTATATCTCTCTCGTGCTTCTTTACTGTCTTAACTGTAAGTTCCTTATAAAGTACAAGGTATAATAATACTGACACGTAATACACCCACTCTCTCAACTGGTTGGCTTTACTTTTTTATTTCATGTGAATTGAGTTGTTGTTGTTATTTTATGCTCGGCGCTCCTGATGGAATTCATTGCCCACCCAATGCTTCTTCTGCAGCTGACAACTGTTAGTTTTGCAACTTATTAGTTTTTCTCGTCTCCACAATACATCGAGTTTACTAAACGGTTCATTTCCCCTTACGATTCACGAGTTTGCACCGGAATGTTGAAAGCTGGTGAAGAAAATTAAAAAATACTCGATATTCAATAAGAACATATTTTTTTAAGTAAAATAGACAACAGTTTTTAAATTAAAATCTATGTAATAGTGGTTTGGCAATACTCTAACTAGTAGGTACGTAAAACAATTTTTTTCCTGTAACATTAAATCAAAGCAAGTATGCTAACTGCAGAAACAAAACAAATGTTTCTTTTTTATAAAACGACGCTAATTTTTATATTGTTTAATTCATGTGTAGTCAAACTTTGCGAGATCGGATCGTTAGGTTCTTATATGGAGGAGTTAGTTGCCCAGTACTGAAGAACGTTGATGTAGTATAAGCGCGTATATGTATAACATAACGGAATTTGGTCCGTCGGCATGATGTTTCATGTTTTATCGAGAGAAAGAGATGTAATGCAGTAGAATAAGTAAAAACAGGAGGAAGCTGTTTTGAGGAAAACCTTTCACTCGACTTAAAACCGACACACCAATGTCCAAATTTACACGTACCTACACCTACATCTTTTATTACAAGCAACTACCTATACCTATACCTAACATATTTTTATCTAACGTATACCAACCGCTTTTCTACAGGAAAATCCCATCATGCCGTCCTTGGCGTTTAATCTCATAGTAAAAAAACAAAAAAATACTCATATTTTACGCCTATTACGTATTCGTATAAAGTATTGTACCTATAAATTTATACGTACAGCAATAACATTCGAAATAATAAGTAACTGGCATTTCATGCGCGCGCGCGCGCGTGTGTGTACACATACATACACATACACAAGTGTTATTATAAATAGTTAGTTGGTCTCGGACGTTAAAACTATCTATAAGACGCACATTCCATGACGTTGTCACGTCCCACGAATACCATACGTAAGTATAGGTACATTTATATTTTTGACTTCACCGAAGGAATAACAAGGAGCGGACAAACCGTACTCAACTCAATACCATAAAATACAGACGCCTCCTTTTTACTTTTACATTCATTCATGACATACGTATTTATTATTTATGTATCATCCTCAAAAATGATAATAATAATAATAATAATAATAATAATAATAATAATGATAATAATAGTAATGCATCTAAAAAAAGGTAATGTAATAAAATTTCTTCTCTTACAGTAACATCTATTATATACTATTCTAATGAACAAATTCACATGATGAAATTTTAATTGAAATTTTGCCGTGAAATATTTAATAATACGCGTGACACAAGAATAGGTATGTTAAATATAATTATGTGAGAGAAATGTATGTAGCCCCTTATACAATCTACTCGTGTCATCATTGAAGAGAAAAAAGTGTTCATCAATACAATTGTATTGATGCATTTTGTAAAAAACGGAAATTTCAACGACACCCTTAAGTAAAACATGTATTTATGATTTTTTTGAGCCAATCGTTACTTTCCGAATTTATCCACGTACTTACAACAACCCATGTAATTACCTATATTAAAAGTATACGCGATAAGTATAAATATTATCTATATAGTACCTACGTACTTACGATACACCCAATTAGGTATAAATAAATCAAAGTAAATGGCCAACTCCTCTCGTTTTACATCACCAATGGCGCGCGCGCACAGAGGTATATAAAATTATAGTAGGGTGAAATTGCGCATATCAATGTGAGTACTCGTACAACTACCTGTATATATATATATATATATATATATATATATATATATATAGAGTTAAATATACTAGTTGAGTTGAAAACCCTGTACTCACTTCGAGTACGACAACAATCTTCGAACAATCATACTCGGACCTCCCACCTCATGTTTGTTCTTTAGGGCCGGAATGATATGATTTTGGATGATGATAATAGGTGATCGACATAGGTATATCTAAAAATTAATAATATGTGCATGGTAAAACCTTTTTTGCTCTATAGTAAAAAAGTGTGAACCACTACTATAATGATGCCAGTATAATCACGAATCTTACACGTATTGTACCTACGTACGCGCAACACATGAACATGCGGGTGTATCGTCTGATGATATAACGTATATACCCTCATGATTTCCGACATATACTTAATAACCGAGGAATCCGATCGCATACAGACGACGAGATATTCGCGCACGGCCCAAGGGACGCATTAGGTGGCGAGCGACCGTAAACCGTAATCTATATCTACGTTTCCCGTACCTACCTGTAAGCAAGCACTCCCCCTCGACCCCCCGGAAGCCGGAAGCAGTACTCCTGCATATTATAGCGCAGTAGATTTTCTCATGATAGTCCCCTGATGTTTGTGATTGCTGGGTTCGCAGGCTCCACGCCTCTTCGTACCGGCTGCACGAGAGAGACCGCGGGCCTTAAGTGACGACGAGACATGGCTCGTGGGGCGCCGTGGCAGGCCGTCGTCAGGCTCGAGGTCGCGATCTGCCTGGTCTTGGTGATGATTGGCCCGAGCGGGGGCTCGAAGCTCCTCGTGCCCGCCGTTGCGGCTCCGACTTTGAACGGCACCGGCAGCGGGGACGCGCTCAACGAGGGGCCGGATGACGAGCCGAAGAATTCGACGGCCATGCGGTGCGACGACGCCCGGCTGAGGTGCGCCTACCGGACCGGGTGCGGCCGGGCCCTTCAGAATTACCTGAGAAGCTGCGCCTCTGTCATACACGGCGATGCGAACGAGTGCCCGGAGGTTTGCCAGTACGCTCTGATTGCCCTGACCAGTACAGACGAGGGCAAGGAACTCATGATGGTAATCACAACTTTTTTTTCTTCGTTTAGCCATCATTGCATTTTTTTTTTTTTTAATTCGCCATTCGACCAAAACATACATTATTTCATTGTATAAGTATGTATCTGTGCAGCGAGCACCGTGGCGAGTCCAACGTTTTTTCTCACCTCGAACTATCGCAACGTCAATTCTGCTCGTTTTTTTTTTTTTTATCCCAATTATTTTTTTCACCTGCACCTAAACGCACACATACACACGTATTCCTCGCGCTGCAGTCTTATTTTTTTTAACGAATCACTCGCACACGCTGACCGCATCGTATGGAATTTTAGCTGCGACGATCCCAGATGTAGGTATATTCGGGGTGAAAAAAAACTGCGAATACCTATACATCTGTATCATCGACACATTGGAAATTCCGCGGATACTTGAGCTTGTGAGTTTTTATGACGAAGGAACCCTTTATGAGATATAATTAATTGATACGTTGGCCGTCAGAATTTTCCACGAATTAACGTATTAGTAAAAAAAGTGATAAAACTCAGCACTAGCCTGCTATTGTCTCGAAAACTCCTTGTAGGTAATCCATCGATCGGTATACCGGTACCAGCGGATCCGACGTACAGGTATACTTACGATCGGTACTCACTGTAAGACTGTGCAGGGTTTAATTGTACGAAAATTATTAAAGAAAAACAACATGAGTAATGAAACATTACAGTTTTCCCGAAGGGGGCCCATCAGTCAATTCGTTTGGTTTATTTTTATTAATTTTTTTTTTTTTTTTTTTTTTTTTTTTTTTTTTTTTTTTTTCGTAGTGCGATTGCGCCAAGGACGACGTGCTGTGCCGACAATCGAAGCAACGCGCTGAAATCTGCCGGAGCTCCGTGACGACAACTATGAATCGCACGAGGGTCTCCTGCCGCGTGGCTACGTGGATCTGCAACGCCGATGCCCTGTGTTCGACGGCCCTCCAGTACTACAACGATTATTGCAAACGCATGTTCCACGGCAAAAAGTGTACCAAACGGTAAAAAAAAAAACAATAATTACATTATACCCGCAATATTAATAATTACTTGCGCATACTCAAATAATACCTATACAACATTCGATTAATTCACTGCCCACATATTACATTGTACCCACGCTTTTTTCTCTGCACTTGTATTATTATTATTATTATTATTATTATTATTATTATTATTATTATTATTATTACAACACTCTTTATTCATTTTGTTCAACATACATGATAATTATTATGCAGTGCAATTTCTTGCCCTCTAAGCTAAAGCATCATGCACATAACTCGTGCTCTCTCATTCTCTCGTTTCGCAATAAACGGCTTGGGAATTTGTTCTTTTTTTTCTTTTGTTTGCCGCCAAAGCCGGCCCAAGTAGAAGATAACTCTTTGGCAAAAGTATTCAACGGGGCAAGGGCGAGGAGGGGCCCACTTTGGCGAATGATTCTAATACTGTAGTGGCTTCCCAAAAGAATTCGTTTAAACACTTACTCAATCGGACAGCAGTACGCGACAACATTTTCGAGCTGATTTTTATCATTCCAAATTCGGACTTTATATATATATATATATGTGTGTGTAAGTGGGCAGATATTTGGTTCTCAAAAATTTTATGAAATTCATTTTTTCAATATATTTCAATCTGGTTAACCTAAATAAATATATAAAAAATAAAATTTTAAAATTTCAAACATTTACCGGCCGCGTTGTTGTGGGCTTCGATTAGCGAATGAATACACCATAACTATTTTACGCCTTACGCCGGGTCTTTACAAATCAATTTTAAAATTGTTTCATCCATTTTAATCAGTAGAGGTTATTGCATAAGTGTAGTAGATTATTTATTATTATTAATATCGTACGCGAATCAATCATGAATCAACATACCTAATGAGCGACAGATTGCAAGTATATAATTATATTACACTGACACTTATTGCACGTATTATTATTATTATTATTATTATTATTATTACGTGCTGTTCTGTGTAAGGTATCTACTAAAACGAAATTGCATGTGCATGCAATGAAAATAAAGCATCGCAATGTACACTTACTACGTTTGTTACGTCAAAACGCGCAGCTGCCTCAACTCCATAAACATCTTGCGACGGCAAGAGAAGGCCGCGAAGCTCAATACGTGTTTCTGCGATGGCGCGGAGGACTACGATTGTACGGCCATCCATCGCAACATGGACGAGTTGTGCTTCCATAGGCCACCCCAGCATCACAAGTACCGGGAACACGAGCACCAAAAGTCCTCGATCCTGAGGCCAGGCGACGCAGCAACAGTGTCATCGGCGTCGAAGGCATCCGGTAGCAGCGACGTCAACGGTGATGTCAACTTTGGCTCCGGAAACGCAGCGCAGACGAATAAAACGCCCGAAAGCGGAGCTGCCCGAGCCACATCTTGGCAATTACTACTCGTCGGCCTTGTGCTGCTCCTCCAAACGCCTCTTCTGTGCCAGTCTACCCGAGGTAATCAATCCTTTCATTGATTCTTCTCCACCTGTTTGTTGAACCATACCTGCCTGCTCCTCCTCTTTACTTACCTTGTCGGTAACTTTTCCTCCATTCGGAGACTGTACAAAAAACTTTGCCCGCACACCAATCGTGACTCTTTTCTTTTTCTTCCTAACAACTGTACTTGCACCTTTTTTTTTTTTTTTTTCACATTTTTATCATACTATATAATATATTAACAGCGTATTATTTTAATTTCGAGTCGTCTCGTCACTGATGATGCACTTATAGCACCATCAAAAAAAAGAATGTGTAGGAATGGTATACTATATCATACCGATGTATATTGAACAAGAGAAACTCGGGTAGAGGTAGACATATTATATATACACCATACAATATTACCTACTTGTAGGTGTAATCCAGCCATAAGTCTCGTAATTCTGACCTGATCCTCCCGCCTACAGGTACCTATCAAGAGAGCAGCAGTTTAGTTTTTTGAGTTTAAAAAATCACTTTGAGTCGTGCCTGTCGTTCATATCGCTGTAGAGTTTATTGTTCCTTTGGGGCAAGCGAAGCTTTTTAGGAAAGAGAGGGAAACTGATCGCGCCGCAACACCGGAAAAGACCCCAACTGTCTATCAGAAGCACTGAGCTGCGCCGAGCTCCGAGCCTTGTAATGCCGCTGTATAGCTTGTACATAGTCCTAAAAGAGAAAAGGTAGAAGGTGGGGTCGAATAGATCGGCCGACCCGAAGGGACCGAATAGCTGTTTTTTTTTTCTTTCTCCATCGAGCCGCCTCGCCTGTTCCCTGCACTGTACTTATACTTATTTACTGATTCTCTTTCGAGGAGGCCTGACCTTCCTTTTTCGTTCGTCTCCCGTCGTCTTTGGTCTTTGTGTTAAACGGCTTACGGCGCAATATATATATATATTACCTCTACTTAGTTATACTTACTAGACAAGTACATCGGCCTGTTTGCAAGGCATACGTAGTATATTACAAACTGTTGTAAATTTTGTTAACATATACTTGAGTACGGCATTTAGTGAACATCACGCGGCTGTACGAACAATCATGTATTAATTATATAATTATAACTACACTTCGATTACAATAAATACATCATGAGTTGTTTTTTTTTTCTCAGACTCGAGCTTTTTCTCATTTTTCTACGTTTTCAATCTATGTTTGGCGAAATCGTGACCCGCAAATGTAGCTCGAAAATCATGTAACCGACGAATCCGTGTATATATATATATATATATATATATATATATATATATATATATATTATTGAAACGCATTCCTTACATTGTTTATCAATCAACACGTAGGTACCTATACTTACTATAAATACATATACCTGTACCTGAAAATTTAATTTCCTATGCGTACAATGTGTATATAATGTTATACACACACCCATATAATATAAATGGTTACTCTGTGGATATAAAATGTTCGCTGCTACTCATCAAACCTCCAGCGTTTAAATAATGTTTTTTGCTATTTTCAGAGTGACGACGAGTACGTAATGCTACACTTACGAGCACGCCCAGAAACAGTATTTTGCGAGTGAGCGACCAAAGACTCTGTAAAAGTGTAAGTGTATGTGAAGACATACTCGGTGAGCAGAGATTAAGAGGAAATCGGTAACTACGGATACGGGCAATTTACAGACGATGTCGACGAGGATGGGTCTTGGACATTAATAACGGTGAAAGATCACAAAGCACCTGAAGAAAAAGAAAAAGTCCCGACTCCCGACCGTCCTGAGAATCAAAGCAAGCGCACACTTCGACTGCTGTGTGCATTGTACATAGGTACATATTAAATTATACAATTACAAGTGCACTTATTATTTTGCTGTATTAGCATAGGGTGTAGGCACTGCAACGAGAGTTAAAATGCTCGTACCGTGCTCGCTTGACGAGTACTGAGCGCAGAGTGCACACATAAATATATCTAATCTGGGAAGAGGAGAACCTTGTATGCTGATAGCAATAATAATAATATTATTAATAACAATGCATCGTTTTTTCAAATTTACATTGATTCGTAAGTGTTAAGTATGCGATTCGTAGCGATTTTCACTATACTAATTTATAAATCGCGTCATTGGTACGAACTGCAATTATTTACGGGGAACGAGGAAATATTTATTATTACGTACAAATAATGATGAATTCTACGTGTAATCGAAGCTTTTCCCGTTTGACATCATTAATATTTTTGTCATCATCAATATTATTGTTTTTATTATTACTATTTTAAATGTTGTTGTTATTTTTCTTGTTTTTATTGATTTTATTATTGTTTTTATTGTAAAAATGTTATTATGTAATCGACGGCAATGACACTATTAATAGTAATACAAACAATAATAATTGGTCACTTGGTGTATTTAATCCAAAGTTTAATCATCAGTTGCATGAAAATTTTCTAGAGGAAAGTTGAAACGTGTTTCAAGAATTTTTTTTCTTTCTTGTTTTTAGTTTTATTAATTTTTTTTAGTTGATACGTACATTTTTGGTTTTTGCCCATTAGACTTTTTTTTACTTCAAAATCGGTTGGATTGTTTTAGTTGGTAAAAAAAAAAAAAAAAAAAAAAAAAATGATCTGCGACCCTGGATACAGCGATCGCCAATTCATCCGCGTTAAGGGCGATAGGTTTTACTGTTACACGTAGAATATTTCCGACAAAGCTGTATATTTCATTTCATCTCAAAATAGCGTTTGATTTTTCTTCGTAGACTCTACATTAATATATTTATAAATATTTGTATGATGTTTGAAAGCTTCTTGTGGATGAGATTTTATTTTTTACATGTAAACGAAATAAGTAAATAGTTTGGAATTTAATTCTAACTCCGCGACTATACTTAATTTTTATACAAAACAAAATCAGTCATCAAGTCATGTGGCAATATTGTGTTCCTATACAATCTTACCGATATTTGTATTTGTCACGGTCTCTTACTTTTGGATTGACTATCAAGTTACTCAATTGATTTCTAATTTTAACGCCAATTTAACCATAACTGTAATTAATTATTTTCAAAAAAACCACTTGTACAAATATGTCTTTTTAAATGGTTTTTTTTTTTTGCAAAAAAAAAAAAATTAAAGGTAATCAGTACCAAAATTCAATACCAGTGCATTTCCCAAAAACATGTGTTCAACATCGCTATCCGAAAGTAATCAAACATACATGTAGGGCTAATCTTTTTGACGGCAGCCCAGAGCTACATTCAACAAGCAGTTTCGTATATGTACATGTTATGTTTTCAACTATATACATCGACACTACTAATTGTACATAAAAATCACAAAACTTGCATGAAAATAAAAAATTATAATATGTTTAATAAGAAAAAAAAGTATGATATTTTGTAAATAGTTTGAGTAAAGATTTTGTATCGTCATAAAAAAGTGGGTATTTATTGTCCAGAGGTATAATTTTTTTTTTTTTTTTCTAAATTAAATGAAAATTAAATGAAAACAAAAAAAAGGCATGTGAGTTGACACAAAAGACAAAAAAACAAGGATATTGTTATTCGTCAATATTTAGAGTCATGTCCTCCCGGTATTATTTTAAAAATGTGTAATATTAAATTATAGAAAAACGAGTAGAAATAATTTTATTTAATGCTGTAAAATGAATGCCAAATAATTTATACCGTTGTGAGTGTTCGAAGGGGATATTGATGATGATGATGATAATAATAATAACAATAATAATAATAATAATAATAATAATAATAATAAAACGTATAAAATAATAAAAATATCGGAAGCCAGGTGTGGCCTGTGCGTTTGACCGGTAAAAGAGTGTGGATGGACTGCAAAAAAAAAAGAAAAGAAAATAAATCCAGCTTGATGGAAATGACGATCCAAGTTGAATGGTCGAGTAAGTTCTCTTTTGCAACTCGCGCTTGAACGAAATAAGTGAGAGATATAGAATGCAAAAGAGAGAGAGAGAGAGAGAGAGAGAGAGAGATAAACAACGAAGGGCAGCAGCTGTTCTCTCTCTCTCCGTTGGCCACACACGACGACGTCGCGCCGTCTATCCGAGATTACCAGCCTTTACTATCTCTCTCTTTCTTCTTGCAACAACGGCCTTCGGGGGGGCACTTTCTGCCTCAAACTCCGTGGCGCGTGCACTTTCATTACGGTACCTGTAATACTTACATACTTGCATGCAGCATTTGAGCTGCTGCTTCTGGTCATTTGCCAAAACGCGTGTTTGCACGGGATGAATGCAAATTAACTTTGCTGCGTGCGAGCCGCTGACCGGCTGGCGGCCACTAATTGTAGTAAGTATATACTGCCAATGCCAGTGCTACTGCTCCTCCTATACGTGTACGTATACGTCCAGGCGTACGTATGCAGGCATCAACAAACAAACAACACAAGAGAAAAACTAGACAAGCTACCTATTGACTTATTTATTCCTCTTATGATGGGCTCCTTGATTTATGTATATACGTGTGTTTAAGCAGCCAATCGATTTGCAAACTAAATCACGGTAATAAAAATGTCAAGGAGGAAGTGGGGTCACACGGTCACGACTTGTTAGGAGTTTGGTTTCAAATCATTTAAATAAAAAAATTTTTAAAACTCAACTGGTTCTTTTGGTCACTTCACCAAAGGAGTTGCTTTTTTTACAATTTCTTATCAATAATGTTTTTAAAAACATGAACGTGGAAGAGAAGGACAAAAGATAAGTAGAAAAAAAAAGTGTTGACTCTCATTAGGTATATCGAATTCAATGTATGCTCTTTGATGTCACGTCATACTACAAGTTATAAAAATATAAACATTTATCAAAGTTTATCCCAAGGGGGCAAATTGACTTTTATAGTCATATTACACAGAGAGAGAGAGAGAGAGCGAGGGATGAACGATGCCTTCTTCATTTTGCTTACTACGAATTCTACATCAATTGAAACACGAACGGAAAAATTAAATTAAAACGGAACAGACTACACGCAATTTATGTTTTACACGAGTTTTGTGGTAAAAAATACACTAATCTTGTGTTCCAAATGACCCCCGCCGCGTGTCAGCTATCACCGTACACGAAATTATATGAGTAATTTTTAAACCCTCTCTCTAAGTCTTTTAGTTTACTTGGTCACAAAACTGCACTACATAATTATGGTGTACATTTGCACCGGTCAAGAAAAGGAAGTACTTAGCAGTGCCGTCGTAAGGTAGAAAAGTCAATAAGGAAGAGAGACGAGGAGGTGGGACAAGAAAGGTAGGTACAAACAAGTACAAGTACTTATAGGTACATAATAAATATAAGCATTGTACGTAGGTGACACACAAGTGAGCGCAAACTTTCCTTTGCTTGCGGTGATAAACAAATCGCGTATGTTTTAAGCTGTACGAGATTTTTTTTTTCCGCCTAAGTTGTACCATAACTTCGAAAAAAAAAGAATTAACAAACCGTACGAATTATTTTTATTTGTGTACGCACGAGCGCAAAAAATATGAAATATCGATCATTGACTACCAGTGGCTGTTTGGTATTGTTCCTGCACAATATTGCATATCGATACGACCATACACTGGTGTGTCGAAGCACATAATTAATTTATTCCTGAAACAGTTGGGTACTATTGGTCATAACATTTATTGCTCGATACACATGAGACCGCGGATAATTTAAAAGAAATTGTTGGATAATGCTTTGAAAGAAAATCACGCTTATTTTTTGTAACGTCAACGGAATCATACACCTACATGAGAGTAGGTACATTCGTATTTTCTTTGGCTCTGGAGCCCGTGGGTGGCAGTTGGCACTCGCTACGACATGAGCTGAGCACACATAGATGTATGGGGAATAACGTCGCGCCATCAGCCCGGATAATCGCCGCATATGCCGCTCAAGTACAAAACTCTCTCTCTCTCTCTCTCTCTCTCTCTCTCTTCGAATAGATACCTACGTATTGTAGTTACTAATTTTAGCTCAAATTCAATAACACCTACATAGTTGCCCAAAATTTTATAACTACGGCTTTTGTTATAAAATCCAATACCTGCGTACAGCGTATATTATTATGTACTTACGTAGAATTCGCTCCTCTTTCCCTCGGAGCAATCTGCATATTATCGAAAAAGCTCGAGTTTATAAGTGTAATGGGCTCGGAGAGAGGAGGAATCGGACTTTGCATAATTAATCGAAATAACGTGAATACACGGGTTTGTGTACGATAACGATGTTAAAATGCGTACACTACTTCAATGGAAATGAAATATATGATTTTTACAATTTTTTTATTGTCTTGCGTAACGTAGGTAAAATGTTGAAATACGTAGAGGGAAGAAAAAAAAAAAAAAAGTCAAGCCGAAGAAAAGAAAAGTCATAAAGGAGCGTTACCAGAGCAACAGCAGTAGCAGACTCGGGTGAGTTTTTAAAGAGGAGTAAGTATACTTATAAGTAAAGACAGAGTGAAAGAGAAACTATCGCAACAGAGCGAGTGTATACTACTTGTATGTATAAGTATAGGGAAACGAGGAAGCCGGTATAGAGCGAGAGCTCAGAGCCTCAGAGCACTGGAAGCACCATTCACCATATGATATACTTACAGCAGATGCACACAAGTAAAAGAATATATATATATATATATATATATATATCGGCCACACACGATGTTGCAGTAGTATGTGTAGGTTGAAAGATAGATGCAAGCGCGCTCTTCTGCTTTAGACTATAGACTAGACTCTGAGTCTGGATTGTATCATCTGGACGACTGTTGTACCTATAGGTAGTACATACCTATATGTATAATGTACCTACCTTAATTAAATAGGTACATACCCATCTATATCCCTACACCCACGCGTATGTGCCGCGCTTAGGCGGCATGTACGTAATTAGATATAGAGGGGAACGAGCGAATGATGGTTTTAGAAAAAGGGTACTTAAAAGTGAGTATAAATGAGTAAAAGCGAGACGGACTATCTGGAACTCTGAAAAGCCAGGCACGTGCGCGCCCCCAGAAGAAAAGACGTAGGTAGGTATAGTTGTTGGTTTATAGGTATAGAAGGAAGCGGCGAAAGAGCGGCCAGGAGGACATTGAAGCCCGCCGGGCCTCTGTACTGCTTGAGCTGGACCACCCAGCTCGACTCATGACTAGCGCGCGCTCTTCCTTCTCTCTCTCTCTCTCTCTCTCTCTCTCTATATTTATATATATATATATATATACATACACACGTCGTCGTTACTGCTTACTCATGTATATGGACTCACTTTTCCGCTGCCTTTTATTCTTATCTCAGTCATGCAATGATTACTTAAATGTATACGTACTCTACACACACCATACCAAAAACTCATAACGTCGACATTTTTCATCCAACAATGCACCCAATTTCTATTTATTCAACATTTCCCTAGCTATTATCATGTTAATAACTATATCCATTATTTATTTGCAAGTGAGTAACATTGAGCAATACATGGCTTTGTAACACATAAATCTACCGCGATACTTGTAACTATTCTACGTATATTTACTCTTTTTATGTTAAGTACCGGTGGTTCAAAAATACAAAATACGTTGTCAGATTATATACTGCTTGCGACGTGCCCCTTTCGTACGGGCAACCAGTTATTCATAGAGGTACAAGTTGTTGCGGTATCAACGAAAATTTTGAACTCTGTCGTTTACGAAGATGTATATTTTATCAAAATTTTAAGACTTATTTTGAGTATAAAATATAATTCTTAACAAATATAAAATAAAAAAAATTTAACATTTACACAATACCAAAAATTTTCAAAGTACACAATGATGATAATATAAATAATAATAATAACAGTAACAGTTACAGTACAATAAAAAATTTTTATTTAATATGTATTACACTCAATGTAATACGCCATGATTAGTTACCCGCGCATTTGCAACAAGAAATACCAACAATAGATATGGTATACTGCTGTTGATAATATAGAAATTATGCTAATGAATACAATATGTTTTCTTTGTATAGTTACTTCATATTCAATTATTAACCTATTGACATAATCGAGAGAGAGATCATTTTTACACACTGTAAAAGCAAAATTTATATGAGTAGGTTCATCAAGAATCAAACATAAAATATTGGTATATTATTTTATTGTAGTAAAATTAAAGTCATAACAATCACATATCGTGTCATCTATCAACGAGATATAATAACACACGTATTAAAAAGATGCGCCATAAATAATTTAGATGCATCATTGATAAATCGATGCCACAGTGCTTAAAAATCACGTAAACTTAAATATATGTATATATGTATACATATATTTTTATATAGTATGCCACATACACACATTTATATATTTATTTATGTATATGCATATACAAATATATAAATATATATGTGTGTGCATGTATGTGCATAAACTGTCTTTAAATTACTCTTACATAAATATTTCTAAAATCTTATGTGGCAAATCGATCGTCGATCGAAAAAAAAAAAAAAAAAAAGATTTCACATTTTAGCTTATTACTTTGAGGCACCAATGGTATACGGACCCTGTCTTTGGTACATACGACCGATTCAATTTCATTGCATTAATAATTTTTTTTTTTTCTTTCTTTCTTCATCTCTTTTATTTAGAGAAAAAAGAAGAAAAAGTAGAGAAAGCAGGAACGGAATGTACTTTTGTAGAGTAAGGGCCATTGATTGCTTGAGTTGCACGTCAAAAATTGTATTTTAAAACTAGAAGAACGGCAAATCTTACAACATTTTCAAATTTCTCTGTACTATTACTTTTTTCTTTTCCTTTGAATTTAGTCCATAAACACTGAAATGCGGCATATTCCATTCATTTTTCCACCTTTTAAACAATATATCGCACTCGCATACATTTTTTTTCTACACTTCATACTCTCCTACCTCTTCTTCTTTTTTTTTTTTTTTTTTTTTATTTTTTTATTTTTTTATTTTTTTTTTTTAATGAAGAAAACGCGATTACACACGAGTAGTTGAAAGAATGTTTGTTCTTGTTTAAACTATATAATCCATAGCCGAAGAATAGGTTGCCACGTCCGATCATCGTCATCGAAACTTATCTCTTCGGTGCTTCAATAACATAGTCCCAAAAAGTTTGGATAGTTCAGTCTTCCTCTTTCTTCTCGGGTTTCAAATCCACCATCGCGTGCAATTCTTCTGGACTGTAACTGTAACAAATTATGTTGCGTGACAAGACATTTAAATGTCAATGAGGTTTGAGGAATTTTATTGGAATATAAAGTTTAAGAGGAATAACAAACCCAAGAAGACTTTGGAGATCGCAGACGAAGCGATAAACGTAACGCTTGCCGGCTGTTTTGTGAATAATGTTTTTGTCATAGTAGTAGCGAAGACCGCGGCTGAGCTTTTCGTAATTCATCTTGGGCTTGTTCTTTCGGATGCCCCAGCGACGTGCCACCTCGTCCGGGTCGGTCAGCTTGAACTCCCATCCGTCGCCGGTCCACGATATAAAGCCCTGGCAGCTCTTGTCGGTAAGCAGCTCGAGAAGGAATTGCCAAAGCTGGATGGGACCTGAGCCCGTAAAGCAGGGCCCGCCTCCTACAATGAGACATAAAAATAATAATATCGATCATAGAGATTAAAAACAATTAATTTATATCACATCTGACAGAGGACACGAACATACTATCTAGTATTGAAGATTTTATTGATAAAATAGGAATACGTGTTAAATATTGTTATTTGTTTATATAATTAAACGAATATTACTGACTTTCGGATCGAGAGATGATGTACGAGACTTACTGAACTCATTTCTACTGTAATCAAGGTTAACATTCAACTATGTCAGCAATTATGCTCCAGGATAATTTTTACAAAAAATGCGAACGAACGTAACAGCGATACCTATTTCTCCCTTTTAATGCCTCAGTTTTTATTTCAACAGTTAAGTATAAATATACATATAGTGTATAATATGCCCATGGATTAGAATAAAAAAAAAAATATAATTAAATTTTTTTAAATTTACAGTAGAAACTTGAATCATAACCGAGGCATCGAACTTGTTGAAAGCAACCGAGGAAAGTAGATTTGCATCAGTATACTTAATAACAGGATGTTTCAACATTTAACTGACCGGCGTATCCAGCGAGCATGGCGCTGGGCAGTAAGGGTGGCTTTTGATGGTCCGGATTTTGGTTGCCCATGGACGAGGGATGATGCGAAGCATTGGCGGGATCCCGAGGCCCAAGACCCGCGAGAAAGGCTGCTTGGTGATGGGCCAGATGGTCAGCTGTGGGCCCGACGCTCCATTGTTCACCGACACCGCTGGGCACGTTGGCGCTACCGCTACCCGGTCCGGTGCTACCCGGCACGGTCTGAAACGGCGCCGAGTCGTACTGACCGTAGCCACCCTCGCTGTAACTGTCATGGTAACGACCTACCGAAGAAAGAGAGAGAGAAAAATAAATGCTCGGATCGCGCATGCATTACAAAGGGAGAAAGAAAAGAAAAAAAAAAACTCACCACGAGAGTAGCTCTTGAAGGGCGGTGGTTGGTATTTGGGCTCGAGTTGCATGCCACTGGCCTGGCCGTAAAACTCGGGCGAGCCGTCGAGGCCGTAGGGGTGGCCAGGATGGTGCTCGTGGCCACCGAGGCCGTGGTAATCCGCTGGCTCCTCATAGCCCGAGTAATGGGCCGGGTTGAGGTAGTTGTCAGCTCCCGGGCCGACCGAGGACCTCAGATCGATCTCCCCATTATTGGCAGCCTGTAGATGCTGCTGCTCATTGCTCGGAGCCTGGTGATTCGCGTACGCTGCTGCAAACAATACGTTTAATTACATTTAAAAAAAGAAAAAACAATAATATAATTAGAATATATAAAGGAATCGTGAAAAAAAAATGTGAATAACATATGAGGCGCATGTACTCACACTCCGATTTGAGCTGGTTGAGATTCCGCAGGTGGATGTAGGCATTACTGGTCGTACTGTTGTTGTTGTTGTTGTTGTTGTTGTTGTTGTGCGTGCTGTTGTTGTTGTTGTTGTTGTTGGTAATGTTATTGTTGTTGTTGCTGCTGTTGTTGTTGTTGTTGTTGTTGTTGTTAGTGACATTAGAGTTGGCAGATGGAGTTTGGGGCGTCAGGCCAGCAGAGGCCGTGGACGTGGGGTGCTGCTGGGAGCCGTTGCTACTCGATTGCGATTGAGGCGAATTTTCCCTGCGCCGGCTGTCTTGTGGCTGATCCTGCTGGTTGCAGGCGGGACTGCGTAAATGGTGGTAACCTCCTGCAAAGTAAACACCAGATGCTTGAGCCTTACTCACTCACTTGCTGACAAATGCTTTTGTAACATAGGTATGTTCACCTTTTACCCGAAACTGTTAAATTTGGTGTAGTCTGCTAATTCATTTGTTTTACCTTATCTTTTCAAACACAATTTGAGGGAAAAAATTTATCAAAAATTCAAGGAGAAATGTGAAATCGACCTGCGGTATCGGATAAAATCGGAAATCGACGATTGGGAGGAAAAAAGTGACGAGATTGGGCCGAGCAACAAATAACCAAGGGGACAATTAACACAGGAGCCAATTAAACTGAGAGCGTAATCAAAGATAAAAATTGCAACGAAAACGACGAAAATATTTAAATAATTATCAGCCAAATGAGTATTCATTTTAACTCTGGGAATAATGGATATTTTTTATATTTTATTGTTGATATATTTATATGACTGTGCCATAATCGCTGTGAAACATGGTTTGTAGGTACGTACTCAAAGTATAGTACGTATTCAATTAAATTAAAAGCTGATTAAAATAAATAGTGCATTGAAAATTGAAATGGACTCTAAAATCTGCTATTAAAGCCGATTGACTTGCTCCCGTCCAAAATGTCGATTCAAGTCGATTGACTTCAGTATCACTTTTGCCTATTGAAACCGATTGACTTGCCCAGATCCAAAATGCCTATTAAAGTCGATTGAAAATGAAAATATCCAAAAGTCCCATTATAATCGATTCATTTCAATCGACAAAATCGTGTGAGCCGATTGGACCTATTCAAGTCGATTAGTTTTGAATCGACTTGAATCCGTTTTTATAGCAGGGGTAATAAAGAGATAAAAAAAACACGCACTCCCATAATAACAGTAATATTGACTGTGCCAATGATACAATATATTATGATTGATCGTGTTAATTATTATTTATTGGTAACACATGCATGGTAAATGTTTCATGAGTTTATACACGTACTAGAACGAGAATATTCTCCATGCGATGTACAAGAGGCCGTACATAAGTAATAGTATATCGTCGCAGCGTTCTCCGGCATTTCGTCGGTACCTATATATACAGGCGGTCGCGCGCGCGCGCGCGCGGAACAACAGTGGAGAGAGCAAGGCGTCCCGACAACATCAGAGAGAGAGAAAGAGAGAGAGAGAGCTCGACTCGCATGCACTCCGACCTCGGCTGGTCGTACATTACGCGGCAGAGAGCGCGTGCTCGCGGGGGTGAAGCGCTTGGGGGCGGCGCAAATCGTCGATTGGCGAGGTCAGACTCCGCCTATCGGGACCTCCTCGGCCACTCTTTCCATCTCGCGTCGCATCCAGAGCGTATCTCAAATTCCTCTATACATGTGTTTTGTGTACATCAACATTCTACCTTTTTGAGTCTACTTACTCGTACATACCTATATCTGTATTTATCTGTCTTGCGCTCTTATGTAGGTACAACACCGACCTATACTTACAACGGGAAATTCATTTCCTCGGTTTACTCCCGACCGTATAGTGCTTATTTCATTTTACGCATCTTATCGGCATGTAAACGTAATTTTTCAGATCCATTAAAAATATTTTACACTTGTTTCGTAGCACGTCTGCGCAGAAAAATAGATCCCATGGGCTATATCCACCATTGATTGTATAAATATATACCTACTTGTGAGAGTATGCTTTCCGATTCACATTTATCAATGGGTAGGTACATCAAAAAGCGCACGCAACGTTGTTTTCCGCGTTCCCAAAGCATGTAAATTATTTGCACTTACGGCTGTTCCTCGATAATATGCGAGTTGTCGATGTCGAGGAATCGGAAAACTGCGGGTACAGTTTTTTCTTACTACTTTTACCGTTGAAAAACAACCCGTGGGCAATTAATCATACAATGATTTGTCTAGCGTTAAACAGATTTTTTTTCATCAACTTTTGGGTTGCAATAATAGCCGTGTAAATTTTCTCAGATGCAAATTTTCTTAGCTTGGTTTGGACTTGCGCGTTTTTTCCCTACAAAAGATTGCTTAAATTAGACGTGTAACTCTTCACTGGTAAGCACGCAATATACATTACATTTTTTCAACCCGCATATTTGCAAATAAATTTAACGACATTTAAAGAGAGCAAGATAAAATATAAATTGCGCAGGTATAATAAAGAAGCATGAAAAAAAAAAAAAAAAAAAAAAAAAAAAAAAAAAATTAAAGTGTATTTGTATACATACGTACGTATAAATAATACAAACGAATAAAATGAGTAACAGCCGACAAAGAATTCACATGGTTATTAACAAGATTATTTAGTAATTAGAATATTGTGCTTCAAACGAAAAGTACCAGCGAAATATAAAATTAATTAATAGCAATCACAATAGATTTACAAATAGTAATCATAAAACTAAGTATTGAATAATACCATTTAGTTTGACGTATAGGTATTGGTTGTGCTTTGTATATAAATATGTAGTAGGTATATTTTTCGGATGAATTTAGCAGCTTGTTTCGAGATCATATTAGTTATTGTTGAGCTCTTGAGTTATGAATTAATTGTTTAATGTAAAAAAATTTTTCGAAGAATGTGATACAATATATAGGTAGGTTTTTTCATACTGCTGAAAAATAATAATGGGTTTATATATTCAAGTCTAATAAAGTTGTAAAAAAATGAAAGAGAAAAGTTGTAACAAAAACCTGAGTCAAGTGATTGCACTTTAGATCTTCGGTGTAACTCTTTCCTAACGATTGTTAACCAATTTTAATGAATTAATTATTACACCAATCCAGTCGGCCAGATGCGAAGAACATCTTCTGTATTTTATTACTTTTAAAATAAATATGCGGATACCTAATGATGATGATGATGATGATGGCGCAATGGGTGCACGGCGAATGACGCCCTCTTCCCCCGTGGCTTAGCACCTGATGCGTCGAGGTGAAAAATTCAAAAAATATAACAGCATCACCGTTGACCACCAAAAATAAGCTTTCAGCAGTTTGCAAATATCCTATGGTTCGGTCAATAAATGTGTCTCAGTAAGTGACACTTTTACATTCCGTGCATTATAACAGGATGCTTTCAGTAGCCATCCTTAAAAATTCATTTTTCATCTTATACATCAGCTACGTGTATTCGATACCATTTCTCATCAATAGACTATTATTGACCAGTCATTCACTGCCACCATTTTCGGTCAAGCAGATAAATAGCATATAAAAAATATAAGCAGTCTTGAGGAGTATAAGTAGCTGATGTATACGGAATACAAAAGTATCCTTTACTGAAACACATTTATCGACCAAACAATAGGATATTTGCAAACTGCTGAAAGCTTATTTTTGGTGATCAATGGTGATGCTGTTATACTTTTTGAATTTTTTCACCTCGATGCGTCAGGTGCCAAACCACGGGAGGTCACAACATTTCCCAGCCTACCGGAAGTAAACCGACGTTAAAAACTAAAAAAATTTTTGATGACCAGAAGTATAATGATTCTCATAACAGTGAATAAGACAAAGATCCTGCATCATGTACATAGCGATGTAATTAATCACATACATAATTTTTGCAGCGTTGTCTTTTTACATTGCCGACAAAGTAATAGGTATGGGTACGTTTTAAACTCATTTATAGGTATAAGGAAGAATTATAAAATATATAGTATGTATCTTATGTATGATATTATAAATATAGGCAAAGACGACACGCGAAAGAGAGTAGGAGACAAGGTGATTGTGATGCAGGAGTTTCTTAGCGAGCCAGCATGCGTTACATGTGTATTATATATATACACACACATATATAGTTGTATTGGCGAAAGTGAGTCTCAGCCCCGCCCCGCTCCCCCTCGATTTACGTAGTTATTTGCTTGTTTTAACGTCATTTTTAATCAAATTATATTTGAGTGAGCTCCCCCCGCTACCCCTCGCTCCCCCTCCACCTCCACCCCAATAAAATACTTATTTATTTAATGTTTTACCATCATAAATGTTAAAAAATATACGGAATTTAATACCTAAGTCGTACCTCGTTTTTAGGATTTTTTCTAAGTCACTGATCATAGGTCTCCCTCTGTCTATTCGCTTCCCCTTACTCACTATATGTCTCTGAAGTACCATTATTTGTTTAACTTGATTGAACTTTTACCTTTCAAATCTCTTTCTGGTCCATGTCTACTTTACCCAAATATAAAATTCTTGATTACTTGAGGACTTTATTAAGTAAAAGACAGAATTCAGGAGGGGGTATAATTTAATAGACAAACACAATTAAGCTTTTAAAACAATAATTCATTCTGTTAGCTTAATGTTGTGACATTTTATGTGTCATTTTAACCCATCTGTTCTTTTAAAACCCTTTCCACATTTTTCACATATTTGTTTTTCATGGTTTTTATGAATTAACATACGTCTGTTTTAATGTGACGATCTTCAAAGTTACATATTTTTGAATTACTGAAAAATTTCTAGCTAAACAATATTTTTAATTTCTGATTTATTCTCGGATGCAATTTGAATAAAAATTCTTTTTGGATTCTTACATCTTAATAAAGCAACGTATAATTGTCCGTAAGAGAATAAAGGTTTTTTAATATACAATCCTAAAGAATCAAAACTCTGTTTTTCTGATTTTTTAATAAATATAGAACATGCTAATACAAAGGGAAACTGTTTTCTTTAGCAGACAAAAGGTAATGATAATAAGGTACCAGAATTCAATGTTATTCTAGGAATATAAACTTTGCTTTTTTTTCTCCCATAATTATTTCTGTTTCTATATTATACTTAAATAATTTTGTTATTTTTAATCTTGTGCCTCTACAGAGACCGTCTGATATACTTAAAATTCTTATTAACACTACTATAGCATTTATTTTTAATTTTAATTCGTGTAATGGAAGAGCCTCTCCAATATTATTTCAAAATACTATTGGAAAATTAAAATTTATGTTAATTTAATTATGTTAAGTAATATGTTTTATCAACTCCTTTGTGAGTCACGTATTCTGCTGTTGTGAACTAATTTTCAGCCTGCATTGATAAGTACACGAGTAATGTCGTTAATTTGTCTACTCAATCTGTTAGTGGGGGGGTTGGCGCGCGGAGGGCGCAGGGGGGCGTTAGCCCCACTAGTGTATATATATATATGTGTGTGTGTGTGTGTGTGTGTGTAGAAAAACAACAGCAGTGTAACGACATCCTAACTCGTGAACGGCTGAGGGATCAGGAAAAGAGCCCGAAGAGAACAGGTGCTCTATCGGCTTAAAAAAGAGAGAGGGGGAGAGAACAGCAAGCAAAGGGCCGCGCCGTAGGGCACACGCCACTGTTGTATATGTCTTTCGCTCCCTCTTCTTGGTCGCGGCGCGCCATATATATAGTTACACATGTACAATCAGCAGCTGCTGCTTATTTTAAAAGTAGCAGCGGCGGTATACTTACTTGGTGTGGCCACGATACCAACGCATAATGTAACTATAACACGGACACTCTACTTGTTACACGTTTCTATACAGCTCTCTCTCTCTCTACTTTTAAATTTGAGGAATCTTTTTTTTAAGGAGGGGGGGGCTCGCACTCCTACCTATGGGTGGCAAAGGGTCGCCTAAAGCTTACAATTTGACTCGTGCGTTATATGGTTACTTATGTACATCCATGCTAAGATAAGACTTCTCAAAGAACACTTTAAATTCTCCGTCAGCACACACGCGTGATATTTTCTTCTCTTCCCTTTTATTTGTTTTTTTACTCGCTCGATATTACTCAAGTGTTACTGCCGGAAATATGAATCATAAAATCATTTAACAATCGGTCACTTATTCACGCTTTGTTTTCTCAATCACGCGTCAGGTGTGCCATGTGTTAACTTGCTGTTTTAGGATTCAGATTTACTGCTCGTGAATACAACCAATTGCATGGAAACTCAGATCTTAAAAGCTGACCAGTAATTCTTGATATTACTTTTTTAATGTTTTTTCGTGCCATTTATTCAAGCACAACTGTCCCATAGAGGCGCCACGTATTTTTACCAGCACCGGAACAATGAGTGCTACCACACAAAAGCTCTCTTTTTCTTTGTGCTACGTAATGTTTGAGCCTAAAACAAGAAGAGTCCGATAGTCCTAAATATTTTGTGTGAAATAGACGTTGTAGTAGTTAATGTCCAATTCTTTTACCGTCAATTAAGCTGATGCAAAGATAAAAAAACCTGTTTTCTCGCTATGACTTTGCAAATTAATATTCAACCACAAACACAAATTTATTTATCCACCAAGTATAAAATGATAAAAGCTGCATAAATGAAATTGCAGGGGTGGATTTACATTTTTTCCTCGATTGTTTCTACAGGATGGCCGAAGAATTGCTACTCAGAATAATTTACGCAACCTCTAACATTCAATCATTTGAACTTACGTATTCATATCAACGTGTATATTCTGTAAATTTCTGTCGTTGCATTAAATTTAGGTGCCATAAACTAAAAATTGAGCACGTTAAAAAATTAACAATGTTAATGTGTTAATCAAGCACTGTTTATAACTCTTATAGCGTGTTTAAAATAAAGAAATTTATGTCCCCACAATTAAAAGTTTTATGGATTATCCCATGTACCCCTGTAGAGCTAAATACATACTGCCCAATGAAAACTGAAAGTGATTCCGTGGTGCAGCTGTTTTTCATTTTCTTTTTTTTCTTTTCCTCCTTCGTTTGATTCATTTTAACATCATTTACTATTTCCCATCATAAGATTTTGAGTGTGTTTTAATCAATCGGTATGGTAGGAAATTCATGTATTTTCCGTTTGATGTAACGTTTGATTCCAATTGTTCTAAGCACGACCCATACATGCATAGAAGTACCTAATGATACATAAGGTGGTATGAATAGCTCTCATTACTCCCGTCGTGTATGGTTACAATTACATGTATATACGTGCCAAATCAAGTTTTTCGAATGACTCGAGCAACTGTTATTTAAATAAATTTGAACCAAAGGTAGCTTCGCGTGTCCGATCTTTGTGAAGCTGATGTATTAAACTCGACATGTTTTACGAACGGAAATTCCGAACATTTTTCTATACTGCTCGTAGACAAAAAAAAATAGATTTTGAACTTGAAGTAATAAAAAAATTAATTTAAAATGTATGTTTCAAGAGCAATGTATAACATAAGATTTTATTTCAGCGTTGCATGGTCCGTATTGATGACTTTAAATTAACTCTCAAATAATACCACGGCAAAAACAACAAGTCTAAAAAAAAAAAAAAAAACGAATATATTAAAATAATATTAAATTTATGAATAGTAGCTCAGTCGTTAATTATAATGAAAGTTGAAACCGAGTCGACGATAAAATCCCAGCCAAACATCATTACTCGTTAAAAAGTAGGGATAAAAAAATACAATGAAACATTTGGACCAACGGATTTATTGTAATTAGGTACTTCCGTTTAAAAATATGTATTTTTCGGAACATATTACCCTTTCGGTGCGCACCCCCGTTTTTATGTTTCCCTTGCCAACGTTTGCTCATGACAGGTCACGTGTTTGATTAAATATAGTTTGTTTTATATTTTATTTTATTTTTTTTACAAATCACGAAATGTTGCGTATTCTGTTTGAAACTAATTTCTTCCCGATTTCATCAAGCAGTTGGGCTTCGAGGGACTATTTATTGTTCAAGATACCTTTGCAAACCAAGCTCTTTTTCGGCGACACAAATGTTTACTGCTTGTGAACGAACGGTTAACTTTTGTGAACTTGTAGTCACCTTTTTTTTTTTTTTTTTTTTTTTTTATCGGCAAATTGAAGAAACATCTCTGATGAGGAATACCGCTATTGGCATTTAAATCTCCGGTGATGCGCTTTCAAAGAAAATAACACGTCCACACACTGTTTGCGGTACTTAGGCGTACTTTAAAGATATCGAGGAAAGCACGCCTGTAGGTATATATGCCTACAATATACCATTCGCGAGTTTTACGTTCAGTGACGGCGCAGCTTCAGATTCTAAATACCTATACATGATTTACTTATTCCTGAAGCTCCAAAACAACTCACGAACACAGCTTGTTGGTAATTTTTTTTCCCCCCTTCTGCGTGACTTGGCATGAAAAATTACGAAAAATTACGAAAAATCTGTCCTCGGTAACTGTCCAGTACGACTACTCGTCTTGTTTCTTATTTTTAAATGTCAGTATCGGTTAATCAGAAAATGTCGAAATTCTTATTTCCAATGGGAGCAATATGTGCCTTACAAGAAAAAGTAATTTGCCAATAGAGATAATAAAAATAATAATAATAATAAATAATGCATTATTGCATGAAAAGGGAATATAATATGCAAGTAGTATTTTCAGCCTTCCAACATTTTAAAGACACGAATGAGTACATAGTATACAATGTATACACAAGTAAATATTATATAGGTAAGAAGCGGACGATTAATTCCCATGTGTCCGCACGCACAATACAACACATAAGTATGCTGGGCGATGGGAGGATACACATAATGTTGGTATAGGTAGATCTTATATGCGAAGGAAGGCCACTGAGGCACGAGAGCTGGCTTCATTCACAAAAGGCCGCAGGGAAGACTGCTTGCTTGCAGCTCATTCACATATCTCCAGTTTCCCCAAGCAGAGCTCGCGCACACCGCAGCCTAGTTTACCTACTTACTATATATATATATATATATATATATATATATATATATATACACCTTCCTATGAGAGCAGAGAAGAGAAAAAGAAGACGACGCAGAAAAAGGAGAAATACGTATAGGTATACTTATACCTATAAGAAGTGAGAGAAGACGGCGTGCACGCGCGTATATATATATACCTGCCTATACTACTCTGAAAGTCCCGTGCGGGACCAGTCAGCCGGCCAGCTACCCTGCGCAGCGGAAACGGAAGCGAGAGCGAGACAGCTCTATGTACCCATACGTACACAGTGTACACACTTATACTCCAACCGAACCGAGGGAGTCACTAATATGTATATTACTTAATGTGAACACGCGGGTCCCATCGACTCATGAGAATCGACGTACTTGTATAGGTACATATATATATATAGCAACGCCACGCACGTTTTCCATACGTACACATCAGATTCCACAGAAAACTTTTGTCCCATGTTTTTTTATGTTCCACGCTTAAAAAAACGTGTGGAAAAATTCGGGAAAACTCATTTACTAAAGCGGGCTCTTGTATTTTACATTAGTCACAGAAAAGAGGATGATCAATTTTTTCGCGTTTTTCCAATTTACAAATGATAAAAATTTCTTGGGATTATTATCTGGTGGCTCGTTGTACGAAAATAATTTACTCCATGATTTATTTTTTGTTGAACTCCAAGTACATTTTATAGTTAAAAATTATCAAAAGCTCAAGATATTTTTAAACTTGGCGAATTTTTCAGCAAAGAATTGAGAGGCGGTCGGAGTTATAACTTGAATTGATCCATAAATAAAAAATTTTAATTCCAATCTCTAAACGTCCGTGGGAGAGTACGATATTATTATTATTATTATGCCAATGTCTAAGAAATATCGAAAAATGTTTTACTGCACAAAAAAGTGAGCCTCGAAAAACTCATTTTTAATTGGCGTGTGCACGTCTGCTGTCAATGAAGGGATGAAAAATAGGTACACATACACACGACAGGGTGTTAATTAAGTCGATGTATAGCGTGACACTCTCGCTATACTTGATAATTTTCACCGCATAACACCAGCCCAGGGATGGTTTTCTAAATAATAATTATAAAGTTCAACATAATACACGTACAATTAATAAATAAGCGCCCTAACTCGTATGAAATGGGTGTATAATCTTCATTGCTGATGGGTAACCAATCTGAACTATACTAGACCATACGAACGGTCATTGCAAAGAGCCGGGGAAAGATGTGTGGTATATGAACGAGTTATCGATGATACCTGGTGTGTGTGTAGTTGCATCAAGAGACATGCTAGACGGAGCGACGACCGGACCATTTCTGCACTGTTGTTGCTGCTGTTGTTGTTGTTGTATCTGCACCGCCAGATGCCTTCGATGCTGCTGCTGATGATGGTGATGTTGGTGCAGCTGCGTTGCGGCGCTGTCTTGATTATTGTAGGAGGGATGGTAGTCAGCGTAAATCGGTTCATGCGCGGCCACGAGGCTGTCCAGCATCGAGAGCACCATTTCGGGTTGCGGCGGCGGCGGCGGCAGCAGCTGGGACTGATAGGGCTGCTGAAGCTCCAGCTGTAGGTCGATGTCACCCTTCAGCTGTTGTTGCTGCTGCTGAAGCAACAGCTGCTGTTGAAGGCCGTTGTTACAAGCGTAAGGCCCAGTGGCGGGTACGATAGCCGCCGTCGCCACTGTACAGCTCGTTGCGATTCCCCCTGGCGCCGCTGTAGGCCCCGAGCCCGGCGTCTCGACGCTCGCGACGCCCGCCGTGGCGCCGCGATTGACCCGCGGCGACTCCTACTCCCCTGCACCGGAATATTGCAGATGCCACAGGCCTCAAGCTCAATCTTGGGACCGGCGGATCAACATCATCGGCCCGCGAGGGACCGAGCAACACTTGCCAGGCCCTGCTCTGGCTCATCTACCACCGATACACAAGTAGGTCTGTATGTATTGTATCCTTGCTTATGCGTTACTATTAATACTCGTGGCAACTTCTTTTTTCACTTTTTTATTTATATACCTGCTTACTTACTGACGCTACGCGCCAACAACGGTAATGACACTTTTCCGGCGACTACGAGGAATACAAGTAAAAACACCACACTTTTGAGTGCAATACTCCACAGCGGCTGCACTAATCAAAACTTGTCGTCTTCGTGCTTGAATTCATTTTTTTTTTTTTTTCTCTTCCCTCGAGACAGGTTTCTCGTGCCAGGCGGATTTTCATTCTCAATGTACTAATTATTATGATACATGAACGAACAAATTAACAAAAAAAAAAAAAAAAAAAAAAAAAACAGGTAAACTGATTGAAAAAACTCACAATATGAAATTGTGATCGACGAAGGTTGTGCTAATTTACCGGTAGACACAATAATTTGTTAATGCACCATTAAAACAAAACAACAACACCAACATCTTGAGTGCGCGTGCACTTTCTTAATAACTCGTTGGACCAAATTTTACGGAAAAATCGGAATCGTCCATTCAAGGTGCCTGATGTGGCCATATAGCACAAGGAATGCACTTTTTTAGGTGTAACGTAACATGTTGCTTCCAGAACTAGGGTTAACGCGAATTGAAAATTCGAGCGCCTTTATATCGTAACCACTTGACGCGCGAGCACGCATGTCACTGTGACGGAGCTACGGAACGTTTCCGCTGATGAGCCTCGGTCTCACTCGGAGCCGCCGCAGCGGCCACCACCGCCACCCCTACTTACGCTCTCTCTCTTGTGTGCCCATCATGTGCCCCACTCTCTCTCTTTCTTTCCGCCTGTTGCTGTTTTCTTTTCTCCTCTTTCGCCTTGCTCCCTCCATGACACCGAGTTATATATATATTCCGAGTATATACCTGTACTTATTACCGATTCTTTGCTCGTGCAGATGTGTAATTTTTGTATATATTTAGGTATATATACGTATGTTCGCGTACACACCCTTCCGCAATCTTACTTCCGATATTCCAACGAGTCTGTAAGTTTTCAATTTTCAAGTAAGCATGAAAAGCACGATAAATTTTATACAAGATATAAGGTAGTCACGAGTCTACTTCGCCTGTTCCCACGCGACAATTTCAATTAATTATGTCGTTAATTTTGTTGTTAACCCACCAGCCACGTACTCTATCTAGACTTACTCGTTTATACATGATTGTCGACACCGGTCAGCTCTTCATTTCTCATATCTTGTCATGATAATGTAGTCCATGGGTACCTATACGTGTTATTTACTACCTCTATCCCTCTATGTTGCGACCGTAGAACGTATACCTTATATACTTCTTACACACGTTCCGCATTCACCGAGAGTGGGAGTGTTACACGGTGGTGGGGGATACCGCGCCGAAAGAGTACCACGGGAGGGGTGAAGCGAACGCCTCCATCCCCCTACCTAAGATCCTTCAACTATAACCACCTGCTGCTGTGTGTTGCTATATTGAGTACAGGTACTAAGTATTATGTGCGCTGCTGTATACCTACCTACATTGCTTTTGCAGCTACAACCACCAGATGAACCTACTCAGTCATATACTTATTGTATATAATACAATCAAGTACTTCTTACAACAAAATCTATATTATACATATTTGCCTTTTCCTTCTTTTTACTTTGGATCCTTCCATGGACAGGAATTAAGTTGATATAATTATCTATAATAGTTCTGCAAGCTGCTGGTTACTGTAGTTAACGCGAGTTAACGATATAGATGGATACGATACCAGTAAAACGTGATTGATCACAAGGGCAACGGCTTCGTATATTACATCTTGCACCACAACTTTTTTGTTTTTCATGTTTAATCACGCTAAATCACTTGACGTTAAGGGTAATTTATTTTTTAAGAACAACAGCCCTTGAAAGCTTCCCTTAATAATTTACAAGACCGATAGCTTGATGAATTGTCAAGTCAATCGTAACTTCGACTCTCATGAAAAACAATACTATTTGGATTTTACCAAGAAACGTGATTTTTTTTTTTTCTCATTATAATGTACCGACGACTTTTGTACTTTGAAAATTGGCTTGTTGAATTACTACTAATAAGAATTAAAAAATTATTTGCTCGCACGGAATAATCAACTTGAAAAATTTTAATCTAATTAATTTTCGTATGGGGTGACGATAAAATAAAAGTTTGTGAAATACCCAATTCATTAAAAAATAAAATAAAAAAAAATAAAAAAAAATGTGACGCATGAAATCTGTTACCTAAAATATATAACAGATTAACAATTTGCTCAATTTGCTAAGTTTGTTGTCAAGTCAGTTTTTTTTTTTTTTTTTTTTTTTTTTTTTTTCCTGTTCATGGTGACTAGAATTTTAATCAGAATATCATTATGTATACTATTTTACTTGTTGAAACCCCTGAGTGACCTTGATTTTCTCGAAACGGCTTCTGTATGGATGGTGCTAATATCCAAAAACAAAAAAAACTTATCACGAATACGTAAGGATACAACTAAAATAATAATATTGAACAAATCGGGTGTAGGTGTAGAAACGAAGGATACAAGATACAACAGGGCCCCAATGGCATACCAATTGCGTGCGTATCGAGGGAAGATACCACGAATAAGGTATAAGAGGGGGAGGGGAGGGGGAAAAGACCTTAAAACTGTAATAAGATCGTTAGAAATTGGAGTACCTACCCATGTATGCCCATACTGGGAGGATATGGCGGAAGCAACAATTTTTCGTCAGTGAAGCAATCGCACGGTAAAAAGGAAAGAAAAATACAAGAGAGAGAGAGAGAGAGAGAGAGAATGAGGAGGAACCCTATATAGCTGTTGGCCGTCACGTGTGTGAGTATACGCATCACCACCACGGCGAATGGGCCTATATATAATAGTGTATAGCCTATTTTTGAAAGGGGCCCCGTTTTCGGGATCGTCTCCGTACACATGATGGCAGCGTACAGTGACGAGCGGGCGGGCGGGTGAGCGAGCGAAAAAGAGAGAGAGCCCGGGAGACAGAGAGAAGAGACCGGATGTCGAGGGACGAGGTGGAGGGTTGGCGGTGCGGTGGCTCTCGCACGTGATACCGAAGAGGCCGGAAACGCCATCCCTCCCTCTTCTTCTCACCCGCGTATACGTTGGCATGGGCTATATGGCGCGTTATTCGTGGCGCGCTACTCTCACTCGGTTCCTCCACTCTCTCCCTCTCTTATTCATCCGTACTATATATATATATATATATATATATATATATATATATGTGTGTATAGGTATGTACGATCCTTCGGCTTCGGAGAGTTCACACTGTTCACAGTTCTACACACATTTTTCCCAAGCGAACAACATAAGCACGTACATGTATACACATACGTATATGCCTGCATACGGCAATGAAGACGCGCCTGCCTATAATATACATATACGCGTTACGTGCCCCCCTCCCTTACACGTATCCACGGAATAGGTATAATATTAGCAGAATAGCAGTTATAATTAATGCAGGTCCTCTGAGTCAACGAAGGGAGTGGGCGGCTATTTTTTCGACACACACACACAAAAAACTGAAATAGTATCCAGCTCGGAGCGCTCGGAGTGCTCCCAAAATGTGTGGTCAATGTAATACGTTTAATACATTTACTATAGATTTTTGCCAATCTGAGCGCTCCGAGCTGGATAAATCAACAAATACTAATATATACGTGCATGCAGAGGGACATGGGCATTCATGCAGGATACACGGCAACAACTTTTTTTTTTCTTTATTCCTAAAATTGCTTGTCATCTGTCATCTTCTCCTTTCTTTGTCTAATCGTCGTATCGGTGGCTTGGTCCCCAAGTATTTCATGCGTGTTTTTTATTCGTTGTTAGATCGATTTATTCATTAGTTTAAGAAAAAAAAAAATAATAATAAAAAAATAAAGAAATAAAAATTGTACTATCCATGTATTTTTTTAAGTAACTCCTGACGGATGAAAATCTTTGTACCTTAGAGGTGACCTTGGAAAAAAAAAAAAAAAACTTTTATTCAACTTGTCAAGGCTCTAGAATATTGATCATGTATACGTATATTATGAGACAACTCGTAAGAAGTTGTATTTACAAAAACAATACACACTTCAAGCTCGATCCGCGTATGTTATACATTTATAGGTATAAGTATACTTGGAGATATTTTTTTTTTTGTTCCAGCGCGACTCTTTGCGCACTGTTCTCCAAGTAAACTCGACGGACATAAAATAAGTATCATGAATGGAACGAAAGAATTAAACGCAGTAACGAGTAGAAAAGAGATATCCAGACTCCCAAGGTCAGCTCGGACTAACACAACTCGATCCTTCCGTACGTAACGTTACGTGTAGGTAGGTATACAGGTATATATAATAATATCTACTCGTGAATCTATAACTGTACGTATATAACGTAATATATAGCATACATAGGTAGGTACATAAATATGTATATACACAAACGGTCTTTCATTCATGACATCCTGCACTGATAATGTTGCTGTAAGTATGTGTAGATACAGCTCTGCTTCTACAGCAGTCATTCTCTAAATCACAAGTACGTACGCTGCACTCGCAAATCTTTTCATTATATTGCATCAAGTATATAATTAGGATTATACACTTATATGTATCGCAAGAGACGTAGAGCGGGTGCTGCATGCGGCCCGTCTTCACACATGTGCAATCGTACAAGAATTACTTGTGTAAAAAAAAAAAAAAAAAAAAAAAAAAAAAAACCCACTACTTACTCTACAAATATGCATGTAGGTAGGTATTGTGCGTACATGCTTTCGCGACATACTCATGCAAATATAATAAAAAAAAATAAGTAAATAAATAAATAAATGCACTTTTCACGCAGGTACACTGAGCAACCCAATTCTTTGAATCAAAGAAAATTTCTTTACCCTCATTCCGTTAAATATTTTCTTATGAGTAAAAAAATATAAGTTAATTGAAAATAATATTTTATTAAATTAAAATTTTCTTTTTTTTAATTATTAATTTCTCATTTAGTTGTACGAAATGTTTTTTTGGATCGACTAAATTTGTTTCAATTAAAAGAAAATATTCAACAGAATGAGGATAAAGAAATTTTCTTTGATTCAAAGAATTGGGTTGCTCAGTGATATACGGCTATAACGATGATCAGTTGTACAAATTAATCACAAATGTGTTTATTGCCTTTGTGTCACGAGTGAATGACATGCAATTATTAAAAATATCCGCACTTGTGTTGGTCCGAATTTAACAAGCAAGACGATAATGTTGTCATAGGTAAGGCACGAAGTGGTGCAACAAAGTAAAAGAAGTACTTAGCGACTGGTGGACAAGAGTTTTCATGGGATGCCGTATAATTATTATATGCTTATATTGTAATCGGTCAACTTGGGACGGATGACAATTATTACGAATTCGCGAAACGGCGCAAAGTGCATAGCCGAAGCAAATAACATATTGTAATAATAGGTAGGTATACATAATATATTATACGACACAGTATAAGATTGTTTATAATAACATTACATACATTACACTTGTATGTTACTATATGTCACATACAGTAAAAATAAAATTTAATGGACATGTATATGTGTATATATTATGGTGTAAATGTAATGTAATAATATTGTTATGTGCATCAGAAGTAGAACTTGATTCCCAAAATGATTGGTCACGAGTAAGTAGGGCGTCGCGTCGTCGTCGAATAAGAAGACAGAAATACATAACGCAAGCTAGGGGTATCGAAGCGCATAACACATAATAAATGTATATACACGTATAAGTATGTGCACGGATACGCGTGATGCCCCATCGAATGAACCAGCCAGCATCAGACGCGTTAAGATCTTTTTACTACTCCGGCGCCTTTTTTTTCTCTGCATCTGTGCAAGTGATGTAGGTATCTCTTTTTTTCCCTATATCTTTTTGAATGTTCACCGCAACAACGTATTGGTTAATTATAAAATATCGTGTATATATATATGTATGTATACCTACTTAATACCGCGAGAGCTGCAGGATATATGCAATAAGATGATTATGGTATAATGATGTACACTTAGGTATACGTACACATTGTGTTGTTATAATATAGGTACAAATACAAATGAAGTGTGTGCGCAGAGTATATAATATCATTGGTGTAAGCGTTTGGTCGCATTTGGTGCAAGCAGAGGCAACGATCCGGTCGTTGGTGCACGACAACGATGATGGGTAAGTATATATATGAATGGTGGTGGTGGCATCAATCGGTGTCTTGCTCTGAAACGAAACAAACTCCGAAAGCTCTCGCGTTACAACCGGAAGCCGTAGGGTGAGGACCTGCTTTGCTTGGTATATATACATATACTCGTACACGCGCGGTTATATATATATACCTATAAGGGCCCAAGTATTTTATTATACGCAACACATGTGCTGCAGTACACGTGAGTATGCGTACTATATACGTACAGAAAGAGTTTCGCCCTATTACATTGTATTACGTATCTACTTACCCACACTACACGTAGGTATATATATACACCTACATTATACATACGTATATATATAATAAATAAGAGCAAGCGATTTATACGTATATAATATATACTTATACTATAAGCAGTCCTGGTGGTGTGCGTACAGAATGATTCCCTCCCCTCCTCGGGTGCATAAGTTGTGTCTGCAACATGTACCTATATGTATATATATATATATATTATACCTACCTACGAGTGTCGTATTCTCAAATAAGCTTGGCTTCCATTGAGTAAAACTCTCTCTGCTCCAGCCTACAATATCTACGTGTGTATAATATATAGGTATGTGTATACACATATACTGCGCCTCCCACTTTTCAATGCACCCTCCTCTTCTTTCTGCTTCGAGTTCCTCATCGTTCCCCTTTCAGATCGCCCACTTTGGTGCCCGATGTCGTTATCTCCAGCGCCTCGACACCATTCTCCTCCCCTTCTCTGCCACGGCACTGATGCTTTACGCGCTTCCTATAGGCGTTACCCCACGAGACCTTCTTTGCCCAGAATGCGACTTTCACTTTTTAGTTTTCAGGAGAACTACCGTTCCTCCCTCGTACCTACCACCTACTGCTTACACTTAACTGATAAGTACTCGTTTCAAGGCAACAGATGCGTGCAAGCGCGCGCGAATCTTACGAGGCGGTTTCACCTAAGGTAACCGATTGTTGTAACAATAGTGTAAAAATCTGTATGATAGTCTGAAGGAAAAGGCAACCACAACAAGTGGGTGGCACATTGTTTTGTTTCCCGGACACGATATGTATCTCACTATTTAACATATAAATATAAAATTATTATTATTATTATTATTATTATAAAAACACAATAGTGCTCCCAAAATGATTATTATGATGGTGTGTGGGCCACTCTACGATGTGGAGACTGAAAAAAAGCATCCTCGGAGGTAGCTGGGACTCTGTAATGGCTCACATCTTTTTTTTCTGGAAAAATCTAGACCACTTTTTTTTTTTTTTTTTTTTTTAATTTTCCAATTTCAATCAAGTAAGTAGCTCTTTTTCATATTTTATTCCCAGTATTATTGTATTCAATTCTCGAAATTCGCCCAAAAGCAAAAAGAGTCTATAAATAAAAAAAATTAAAAAATGTATCTCAAAAGTGTACCAATGTCTAAGATGTATATGTAATTTACCTGGACCCTCCAATACTTTGTTAGATCGACGAAAAACTTTTCTACTACGTTAAGTATATAGATCGAATAGGTATATAAAATAATTGTTTACTAAAGTAATGACCCCCCAACGAGCCCTGAGACAGAATCTTTGCGCCAGTGGCTTGCGACTCGATGATGATGATCCTAGTCGAGAAATCTCACTTTTTTTTTTTTTCAACAAGACGGATGAAATGGGACCCCGTTTCGTCTCAGAAAATCAGGGATGACCAGCTAAGGATTTTGAATGCATGTAAGAAGAGGACGCGCGTACATGAGCCATCGTATTAAAAAAAACGGAACTCGGAAGAACATAGCAAGTTTCGCTGCCTCCTGGTAGTACGTAGAAATATTACGTACGTGTATGTAGGTATACACACACATTTTTACCCACTTATAGTATTCAAGGGCAGCATCGAAGCTTTATCGGCATAAATCATGACGTGTATAGTTATAAGATGATATAAATATGCCGTGTAGATATAATTAAGTATCCGTATGTTGTATATTGATAGTCAATGGGGACGAACAGTCCTTGCGTCCATCGGTCATCAAAATGCACTAGCAGTGAGCAACTAACTATATATACTGATCGGTAGGCGCAGCTCGTATTATCATTTCGACATCAGAGTCGGCATCGATGCGGCAATGAAATTGCAGGGTCACACCGCATGAAAGACGTCACACACCACCACTATCATTTTTTTCCAAGCTACATGTCCCTTAGTTCTCCTCCTCCTCCCCCCCCCCCCTTCTCCTATAAATCTTGCTGCTTATTGTTTCATGTCACATATATTATGTACATGTATTATACTGTTCGCTCGGTGTACAATTCCATCCCACCCCATCGGTAAGTTTTTTGTACGTGAAGTCGCTCCCACCCCAGTGTATTTGGCTTTATTCATCATCTAGAGTTCATCAACTGCGTGATGACACTTATTGTTTACTACGGTGCGTTACAACACATTAACAAATGATGACAGTTGTACGGAAAACATAAAAAAAATTAGCGCATCGAGGCTTGAAGGATATAAAACATTCTCCCAAAAATTTAAAAGATCTGCACATTTGTAACAGGCATGTTTGATAGTCAATGGGCCAATTGGATTCATCAAGGTTTTATGAATACCTATAATACTTGAATTACACGAGCACATAAATAGTAGATTGAAATGTATTAACGTCAATGGGTATGGACTATTACTGGTGCGAGTTACGTCCATGGCCAATAACATTAAACATATACAAGAATAGGAGGAGGGAGGAAGAGAAAGAACAAGAAAAGGAATATTGTATGCGAGTGGAATAAAAAAATAGGGTTGTGTAGCTTGTCGTCGATTGAATTGTACTTTCGTATTGATTCTTAAGTCCATTCCTAGTGCGGCTTGATTATTATAAATTATAGTCGGACTGTACGTAAGCAGGGATGCAAATAAAAAAATTAAATATAATAAAATTTATCTCAATTTGGCACTGTGGCTCTCCGTAATGTTCGTATTTTTATTGTTGTTATTATTTAGCGTAAAATCGACGTGTGCGAAATAGTATATGGATACGAATGAAAGGTTGAACAATGAACAGGTATGCTTAATATTCACAATGAGTATGTTACGTTGCTATACGTGGGAAATATTAAAATAATCGTTCTGAATGTTACGCGTGTGTAAAGAGACGCATCCCATCCCCATGCGTAGTAATAATAATAATAATAATAATAATAATAATAATAATAATAATAATAATAATAATAATAATAATAATAATAATAATAATAATAATAATAACAGTTTCGTCTACCAAACAAGTGCTGAAATTTGATTGATAGTAGGCAAAAAGGTAGCAACGCGTTGTTTGCGAAATTTCGGGAAATTGGGAAAGCTCGAGCGCGGTAAGGAAAGAATAAAGTCGAAACACTCGCAGAGCTCTACTACACGTGTAACGGGTATACTCAATAAAACAACCACGAAGAGCGGAAGTCGCGACACATCAAGTACCTTCCCATATTACCGGGAGGTGCGAGTTTCACAAAGTTATTGCTGAAACTCCCCTGCAAGCCATCCGTCATTAATTCTGTGCAAAACTGCGATGAAGTGATGATGGTGGGTAACGACGCTGTACTCAATAGTATCTACACACGCACACGCGCGCACACACACACACGCGCGCGCACATATATACACAATTGTATCAGGTTAACAGTGCTATATAGTACAATCTGACGAGCTATACGCATAGACGTATGAATGAATCGACAAATAAACACAGCCGCCAACAGACACTCGTTGGCGCAACTCGTACACTTGAATCGTTGCTCTGCTGGCATGGCAATAAAAAAAAAAAAAAAAAAAAAGAAAAAAAGAAAAAAAAAGAAAATCCAAGAATAGGTATTTTGACTGACTACCGAAATAAATATCGTCATAGTGTCCACATCTATTAGAGTATAATAATCTTTAACGACCGCTACGAAGACTAGCAAACAATAAAAAATTTTCATTTAAAATCATATTGAAAATTCTGAGTTGTACTAGTCTTCGTAGAAGGAGTCAGATTGATAGGCCAACACAAGTATAATATAGGTAAAAATACTCATCACCAACTATGCAGAGAGAGAGTAAAATTTATACACAATTTCTACATGCCTCCCTACCTGTGGGTACATGCATCACTTTCCCCCATCGTTTCTGTCTACACCCTATATACCTATTTATACTTATTACTCATTATACTTTTCATTCACAATACAAGCTTGCCAAGCATAGAGCAGTGATGCAAGATTTTTCTGCTCCAAGTAATTATTGTGGTTACTCATCCACATAGGCACCTTCTCCAATTTTTCACTTTTTTTAAAAATTTTTTATTTTTTTATTTTTTTTTAATTTGATGCCAAATGTATAGAAATATACCTATAGAGAGGATTTTCAAAATCTCACTTTTCTTTAGCAAAATTAATCGGATTCCTTCAAAAGTTTAATGATGAAGAGTGCACTGATCATATATTTTTATTTCATTGTAAGTTACCGAAAACAAAATTCGTAACTCGTGTACGCAAAGAAAAAAAGTACGGGAAAGTTGGGTTGGCCACGATCTTTATCATAATTCCTTACCGTAGTTCACTATTGTGTTTTGTCCCCTTTTTGTCCAGGATAATTTTTTACCATAGTTCGACAATGACAATTTTCGTATTCGCAGGGGGTCCCAGCAGGATGATCGTACCCACTTAGTTTCGCGGTGAATATCACAATAATCTTTTTCATCGTGGACACTAGGTACTACACGTGATAGGCCAAGCCGCCCACGCGTACTTTGCGATCAGCACTTGTGCGGTCGTGAATTATTAACTAGTCAACACACACACGCACAAATAATATCTGCCAACGACGCGCAATCAAAATCGCACCTGTTGCAAAAAATCTCCGTACTAACTTAATTTTGTATGAACCACAACAGACTACACGGCTTGAGGAATTACCTGCTTTTGCTCGCATTAGTTGATTGAAACATAAATTTTGTAAAAATATAAGTAAAAAAGAAATGGGTGCTGTATTTACCGTCACTGCGAAACTGCCTAGGAGTCAAGGACACGACAGACGACTGAGACTGCTGCTGCACCGGAGCGGGTGTGGACGGTCCCTTGGCGGTCTCCGATGCTGTGGATGAGACTGAAGTAGTGCTGTTGGCCTGGTAACTCAGAAATTCGTTGAGATCCGGCACGCAAACACTCTCATACAGGTTGGCGGGCATATTCTCCAGCGACGATTTTTCCAAGTCAACGTCTGCAAAAATGAAAAAAATTTTTTGTTTCAACCCTTTGAATCTTTTAGTCATCACACGTTTAAGGTTTTTCGGTACAATGTTTCCCCCGATGTTGGTTATTGTGCTGCATCAGGTACCTAAAAAATTACATTATGCGGGGCAACGTCCCACCTGTATCAACAATCCATGGAATAAGATTTAAGACGATTTTGAGCTATACTACAATAATTATACAACTACCAACAATATTATAGTTGCTTGAAAACTAAAAATATATTTTTAATCTTTGTCATAAGAATACACACAGTTGGTCTCTTCTCCGGTCAGCACTGTGAGCACTTCATAGAGCGTTGATGCCGCAAAAATATCCAATAAGTATAATAATAATAATAATTATTATTATTATTATACAGCCAATGAGTAAAAAAGCACCACCCCCTCCTCTATATATTATGTATATACTGTAGGTAATAGTAAACGCGTGTAATATAATATTATGCTACCTATATTTCTACTGCTGCTAAATAGGTCTATTCGTTTATTTCGTCTATTTTTTATAACATTTTATTTCTTTTGCTTCACCTATAGTACAACGAAATGCCACGCATAATTACATCTATGGATCCATTTTAACCGAGTCATCGACCAAGTGGTTAAATTACACAGTAGTACCAATCTACTTGTTGTAAAACTTTGTATGCGTAGCTACCGATTATTACGTCTCCTACTATCAAACCGATATTATTATACACCTATAGGTGCATAGAGGTGAATCGCATCTTCTTTTTTCCCTTAAATCACTGACTTGGTTTTCTACGCACATAAGTGCAGTATGCAAATATTTACCTACATATATCAAGTACAAATATTATAAATCGGTTATACGTTCCACTTGTTTAGATCCATGCAATTCAGGATTAGTCAAGATTAGTTTAACACTTGGGTACTTGTGGACTCGATCAAAACTGATAATCTCTACAGTAAGTCAAAGGGGCAGCAACAAAATTGACGCAGCATATTTGGCGTTTTACTGGTTATCATCGCCGAAATTTGATAGTAAGTGAAATAAAGTCGAACTTTAATAGTAACCTACAGTGCAACGTAATTTTTGTAGCTCTATTGACAATATTGTTGCCATTTGGTATAAATACACGTTAATTTAATATAGATGTAATTTACTGAGAAAACCATTATATACCTGTACGTATGCATGTATAATATATTATGCACAAGGGAATAATGGAGCGCCTACATAACAAGGCCAAATATACGAGCGGCAAATTCATAAGTAGATGTTGCGGAGTATAGTAATAATAATAATAATAATAATAATAATAATAATAATAATAATAATAATAACAAGCAGCAATACCTTTCTGAAGTATCTCGAGATGCTCCCAGAGGATGTCACCCATGAAGACCGGGGCTCGGGCGAGAAAGGACTCCTTGCCCATAGCGCAAATCTGCTTGCCAGTCATGTGCTGCCAGGACTGCATAGCCACGCCCTCGAGCGAGAATTCGCGGATCGCCCATTGCAGCCAGCTTGACACCGCTGATTCCGACCATTGTCGTGGATCTAAAATCAAACAAATTTTTCTTCCTGAATAATCATTAACTTTTAACATGCTTGATTTTCTACCTCGTGTTACCTAAAAACCATTTACTAATTACTTGCTTCATGAATTGTATCTACTCGGACTTGATCAAAGCTGTACAAAGAGCATAGAATAATGTACGCGCCTTCGGTACGCAGCTGTTGTATTTGTCATTAAAAAAGTAGGTGGGTATTGTTTCGAGGAAGGGGGGGGGAAGACAAAAAAAGATTAATTTAATCCAGAAATAATTAAAACCTTAAGTTTTAGTGTGGAATTTATTTTGGTGAAAAATATCAAGGTTTGAGATGAAAATCCATCGAAAAATACGTGTATACTTGAGAATTTGAACAGAACCGAAATAAGAAAAAAAAAAAACAAAAAAAAGTCAATCAAGTACTTCAAACAGACTTGAGAAAACGACCCGTTTGCTCGCACGTTAGTGCCTACCTACGTACAATATATTCGTAATGCTATTACTCGGTCGTGCAAGTGTTCGTACAGATACACGTATAAGGTTTACATGAAATGAAAGGTTAAGCCCCCATAGGTACTTACGTACTTGCGGATGAATGGAATTTCCCCGTTCGAGGTTCCATTCCCCCCTCGCGGCACCGGTGACAAACATGACAGACCGAGCGGAAGGTGCGACGAGCTGGGCACGCAGAAACGTAAGTACTTACAAGAGACGCGTGATCTCTCGCATCTAACCATTGTGTACATATAATAATACATTGATCGCGGATACCACAAGAAAGAAAGATACGAGTGGGGGCGAGGGGGAAGGGGGAGACACGAAAGAGAAGGAATGACGGGGACGACGGCGATGATCAAAGGAGCTTGCCGATATATTTGAGGATAGCGTCTGTATTTGCTCGTCTTGATTCTTGTTGGTTCTGTTAACAGACTCTTTTGTTGGAGGGCCTCTTCAACGGCTTTCCATTGCACCTCCTCCCAGCAACACTCTCACTTCGTTTGACGTGAGTCGTCATTTCACGTATACCTGCCAGCAAGTACTTGCTTGGTGTTATGATTACAACGACCGAGATGAGCATGATAATGCAATGATTTTATTATCAGTTGCAATTAAATTACTTTTTTTCTTTCTTTCAGACATTCATCCATAAACAACGAAAACTCCTTATTTCTCTTTTTAAAATCAAGTACCTGCATCATTAAAAAAAAATAATAATAAATAAAAAAAATACAATTTTTACTACATAGTTGTGACTATACGTGGATAGTTTCTGACGGATATATAACGTTTTGGTTAACAAAACCCAGTGTTCGAACAAGATTTTTGCATAAATTGTTTCAGAATATTTCAAGCACGGATTTTATCGTAACAATAAATATGCCATTATCCCTTCTTTCAATTCATCTTAAAAGAGAGTACATACCTGATATTAGCATAATTTATGTGGGTGACGGTACCCGTACTCGAAGGGTTGCGCACTCTTGAAGTCATTAAAAAAGACTTTGTAAGTCATTCAAAGTTCATCGGAGTGCGCAGCCTCATGCCCATACTCGTGTTTTTTAACTCACTCGTATTTGGATTTAGTTGACTAACTTCAAGTCCAAATAACTTACAATTAAAAGTTTTAAAAATGTGTCACTGCTGTATTTCAAAATAGACACTCGATAACCAATCCCCATTAGCGGGGTGTTGCGCACTCTTGACGTTTCGATAAAAAGTTACAATTCATTTCGATATTAATGTCATCTTTATCTTTTCAAACTTTAAATGACTTTGGCAGTATTTTTTAATGACTTTAAGGGTATAACGCCGCATCTCAGTCTGTCGAACGCGAAGTAAATATCTTGTCTGTATATGTAAAAACAAGTAAAAAATTTTGATGTACAGTGGTGATGGTTGTATGAAATATTATATTTACCTTGATGGTTTTCAAGCCCCCCTCCCCCCCACGATAAGTTAAAATTTCTTAACATAATAAACAAGTTGATAATGATGATGATAAAAAAAAAAAAAAAAAAAAAAAAAAAAAAACCAGTAACGAATGCGCAATTTGCATGAAAAAGAAGAGCCCCCAACAAACAATAATATAATAGTAGTAAGTAGTAGAGAAAGATACGCTCGCGCACAACAAAAGCAGTGACGGTCGTAATGTATATATGTATATGAGTATGTATACGTTATGTGTGTGTATAAAAGCAACTCAGGCAACTCAGGCGCAGGTTACAGGTATATAGGCAAAGGATATATTATACGTGATACACGGCCACATGTAGCGTGACAACACGATTGAAAAGTAGGCTCGAAAGTAGGTATACAATGAAAAAAAAAAGTCACACTACCGCTGTGTACGAGGTAATGAAGTACTGACACGAAAATACGGAGCAATCTAATCAGTGGATCGAGCCTTGCTTCAAGTATACTTGTATATAAATATAATAATGGTATAAAAAACAACCCAAGTATACGTATATACTGCGTTTATACCTCTCATGAGATCAAAACCTTAAATAAAAAAAATAAAAAAAAAATAAAAAAAAGTATATATACTATGCACGCGTGGATATGATATACTAAGCCTGCACTCCAGATTCGAATAAATGAAAAAGGAAAAAAAACGGGAGCTACAGAAGAGACAGGTCCCTGTCGATGAAAGCACATATTATTACATGTATAGGCATCTCGATCCCTGGCATGTGTAGTGTAGTGCAGTGGTAATGATGGGATGGTGGATGTAGGCCAGGTATAGGGTACACGCGTGTATACAATGAGTGTAAAATATAATAGCGTCAAGAGTAGCAGGTGACGGGTAAGAGAGAGAGAGAGAGAGAGAGAGAGGAGGAGTAAAGGTGTACAATCGTGTATCGCGTGTACGTGTATATAATATATACAGAGGTAAGAATCGTAAGCGCGACGATGGCCGATGGGCTTGTGATGGGGAGCCGATGCCACACACACATCCGGTATGCGCATTCGGAGGCAGGCGGGTGTAACGATATTTCCGCTCTGAGACCCTTTCTTTTTCCCCTTATGCTCTTTTTGCTCCCCCCCCCCCCCCTCCCCCACAGCCGCTACACCGCCACACCTCGCTCGCCCTACGCACCCGATATTTGAGCTATGCCCGACCTGATGTTGGTGTGTGTACTGTGACCTGGGCGTGACTGTCCGATGCGTGCATGCTGCACCGCTAACGGACCGGGCCCTACACTTGAAATCTGAAGAACCCGGGATTGAAAGTTCGACGACAGTACAGATAAGGGTAAACGATACAATTGGTCACATATTATATCGTATATATAATAATAATAATAATAATAATAATAATAATATCTATTTATACAGACTCCATTGTAAAGCGCACATATGGGGCCAATCGTTATCAGAATCGTCGGGCCACCTGTACAACAGTTGTCACGATTACCACCGTCCCCGTATATGTTGAGTATGTGCAACAAGTTGTGCGAACTTAATGATCCAACTTGTGCATCCGTACTCTTGTTACCCATATTTGTAAACTACTCGCACTGTATAGAGGATTTATGGAATTTATTGCTCATTCGATGACTCGAGTAGCATGAAATACCGAAAATAGTATAATTTGAATATTTGGTAAGGAAATCATTTTTTTACCTTTGTACGTTCATTGGTTCCTCAAAATGAAAAATAAAGGGCGCATTCAACCAGAGGGACATGCACCACCAGGTACGAAATCTACTACTTATGACCTATAAGTCAAAGTTCGTCCGCTCTCTCGATTAATATGATATATACTTATCCCTTTGTAACCGAAGGAAACAATTAATTTCATTTTCATAACATATTCTCACTGTGTATCATACAGTAGTGTACACGCATACACACACCCACAAACTTTTTCATTCATACTCACAATTATTGACGTATTATATAATTAACTGCTAACTGACCTTTGGTTATGTTAAGGCGAATCTGTTCTTTTTCCCACGACGCGAAGGATGCCTTCAGAGCCTCGGTCATCTTCTTGTTGGTCCCAGGTGTAAGCGGCGGAACTTGCGCCGGAATATCTGCAACATTAAAAAACAGTACAATGTTACAATAATTAACGATAACAATATATTTGGATAATTTTGTTCATTTATTCAATCAAGTCTGTACTCAGGAAGTATATGGCTGCAGAAAAGTAATTTGAAGATGTGTAGCTGAGACTCGCATTGCAAAACGACAAAAAGCTATTTCAAGTACATTCTCTCGTGAGAAGAAATCAATTTTCAACCATAAGCACAAGTCTGCGCACCTCGATAAAGTTCGATGCATCACCAAGTCAGAGGATCTTTCAATCATTTCGTGTTACTATAACGTACATAATGAATATGAATAGATGTACATTATGAGCGGTTAGCCTGCGTTTCCACGCAGAATTAGCACCTTGGTCATACAAAGAATTATCTAGAGTGAAAGTTATGTGCTCGTGACAACACTTGGATACACACAATACAGCTCTTTCTTACAGGAACAATATATGTTTTACAAATAATCAACAAAAAAGTGTTGCGTAGGGCAATAAAAGTACTTGAAAATACTTTAACATATATAATATCGTTTTTACCAGTTTTTACGTCAAGTATCGGACACCAACTGCTATGCTGTATATGCTATCGTCATGGCTCTGTTGTTACGCATACATATACCTATACGTGTTTATGTATTGTGTATTATTATTATTATCTAGATGCTCATTGATTTTTTTCTAACAAAAGACATAATCATCATTATCATCATCGTCGTCTCAATGCCCAGCAAGTACAGTATGGCACAGTACACGACTCGTTTGTCATTTATCAAAGGCGATTAAGTGTAAAGTGATTTGAAAGAGCAACTGTAAGTACCTACTATTAAGTGTACATCATGAATATACGTATGTTGAAATCAAAGTCTCGCTCCGGGCGACGTTGCCCAAATTTAACATACAGAGTAGACACGCGCACGGAGGTACTAGCGAAAACTTTTAACTAAAAATGCAACCAACATTGACTACAACATGACAGGCCTCTGTAATTTTCGTATACATATATGTACACAGGTAGGCATTGATAAAAAAAAACTAACAACTGAGCTTGCCGAAAAAGAAGGGATAAAAGAGGAGAATGGAAGAATCAGAGACACACGAGACAGAACGAGACATTTCCTCTCGGCAGCAGTGCCCAAACTAATTACCGAGAAGGTAAACTCCGAAAAAAGGAGGGAAAAAAAGGAGAAAGAACCGGGAGACGGATAGTCGACGTTGAGTTTTAGGTGTCGTTGACCCGTGCATCAAGGAGCAAGAGAGAATAAAGGGGGGGGGAGGGGGATCTATTATGAAATGCCGTTCGAATGTTATATTATATTATGTACATGTATTATGGTACACGCCAAATAGATATAGGTATAAATATGTATTGTAGCAACGAAAAGTCAGCGGTTCGGTTGTAAAACGCGCATGGCAGGCGAAGGTATGACAAAAGCATGATGTAAGTATATATATATATATATATATATATATATATGTATGTATGGTTAGTCAATAAGCAAGTAGGTACGGACCTATGCCTATTCGTTAAGTATACTTTTTGCGCGCCATAAGTATGAATAAAGCGACGATGTGGAATCGATTATGGAAAAAGATTGCGTCGTCTTGTTTGCCCGTAAGTAAGTACGTCTCGTACGTTGGTGTGGTGTTGTTATTAAATATACATGCGCGTAAGAGCTTGACGATGCTCGTCAGGCCCAAAACGAAAGGGCAATGCAGCCGATATACATTATATGTATGCATCAGGTATTATCAGCCAAACTGACAGACGACGAACGGGAGTGTTCCACGAGACTGTGAGGGAGAGAGCAAAAGGGCCCGAACGGGCGAGTTTGCTTGTGAGAAGTCGGCCCAATGGCGATTCTCACACGGTGCCCACCAACAACCGCACTGCATTATTTTTTACGCGTACCTATATGTATACTTATATACTCGGGTCTACGTATATATACACATAATATTTTATTTTGTGTGATGTACCCACCACTGCAGCCGACCATGTGTACTGCAGAGCTACGTACACATGTAGGGTCATGCATGTGTAACGTTATGATGCACAAGTGAGGCGTTAGTAGGTGCCCATTTAATGCAGGTAGATAGGTATTCTTGTATTATATAGGTAGGTATCCAAGTTAAGTTTGCCAACAGTATAGCGTCAGGTGCGCCTGACCGGGCTCCTCCTTCCACTCAACCACCCCCCCCCCTAATGGAGAGACGGCTGTTAACACCCCTACACGTAGTATACGTATGGGTATTTATATACGTACTTGGAGGTAGGTATATTATCTATCCATCTATCTACCTACCAAAGCAACAAGTGGATACTACTACGTATCTATAGGTCGACTGATAGTTGTCTCTCTCGTTCTCATTGCATTACTTAGTCGACGTCACGCAAAGGGAAAATGACTTTGTGCACGGCAGGTGCCGTCGCTCGCTCCACTGACCCTTGTGATCCTATACCTATAACACGCGCGATCAAGTGCAAGCCAATGCGAGTACAGCTTGACTATAATGTACTTACTGTAGGTAGGTGGGCATGTGTGTGTGTGTGTGTGTGTGTGTGTGTGCGCGCGCGCGTTCATGGGGAAGAAGCCTCTCATATAGGCGTGGATACAAGGACTGTTGACCTACACCCGTAATGGCATACTCAACGTAAAAATAACAAACATGTGGTCAGTATGCATTATTACGAGAATACAGCTCGGTAGAGGAGGTAAAAAAAAAAAAAAAAAAAAAAAATTAAAATTAATCCTTTTTTTTTTTCAATCAATTCAGGACTCACGGTCATAAGTAGACGCGTTGCCCTTACATTACAATGATCGTATAATTGTAGCCGACAATGTGGTGTATACAAGATCAAACAGGTGGGGTCGAGTGACGGTCCAATCGTTTCATTTTTACCAATATTTACTAAGCGTTAAAAGCTATTATAAATCAAGCTGTGCACTAGCGATTAAATTCTATGGTATATGTATATAATGTGCCTGCAAAGAAGGATAATACTTATCTTTAAATAAACCTTCGTTCTGTCTCTCTTTCTCTACCATTACCCCACCTCCTGCAGAGATACAGGATACATGTAGAGCTTTTGTCCGTCTGCCTATATCTTATCAAATAATTATCAATTTTTATTTTCAACCAGTTGCCAGCTTTTTTTTTTTTTTTTTCTGTCATCGCGAGATTTTTCCCTCTAAATTATAACAGGATAATATTGTTCTTCAAGATTATCGCAAAGCACTTTAGTACTCGTTTTTTCTGTGTCAGAGGAAAAATGTACGTTCCAAAGTTAGCAATACAAATTCAAGTGAGTATACGCAACTGTACGCTTTTTTCTTCCAATCCAGCTTGATTAGAGTTTGGTTAGTACTTTTCAACCAATCAGTGTGTATGTGTGCGCTATACTAAACCGACAAACAAAATCAACACAAACAATTCCATGGAAATCAGTTCTTTTATCACCTCGTGCGATACAATAGAACTGACGGAATATCTCTCCTCCCCCTCCTCCTCTGCTAACTGCCACCGACTTTGCTTCGCGATAGGCTCTTTATCGCTATCGTCACTCGTCAGGCACTGTTTTTTTTTTTTTTTTTTTTTTTTCCTCTCCTTTCCGACGCACATCGGCGGTTTGGGCGACAAAGTTGCTTTTAATTATAATGGTTCTGATAAATAATTCCCATACACTTCTCGCGTTGTTCACAGATGATAACACTAACAACTATTTCGTGAGAATATCAAAAATAAAAAAAAAGCAATTCAACGATTCCGAGTGTAGCAACCGCAGTCGATTGTTATCGTTTGACCAATGGTTCCTCTTAAAATTTTCTTTAATTCATCTAAAATATAAAAACTATATTTACTATAAACTCTCTAAAGTACTATAAACGAAATCAGTATGAAACATGTATTTTTAATATTTCAAGAGACAGTCATGAGACGTACGTATGTCAAAAATGTAGTATTGATAACCCAAAAACATAATTAATTAAATGTTTGAACACCAGGTAGGGAAACATTTCATTATTTTTAGTTAAAAATTGAATCATCCTAATAATCTTGTTCGGAGTTTATGAGGCGAATAGGACAAAGAAAAAAAGGCTTGAGCAGCGCGATGAGCAAAAAAGAGGAAGGGAAGTGGATATTACATTTTCGTAAAAAATAATAAAATATAGATATAGACACCAGGCCTACACATACTGTTGAGGCGCAAAAATTAGATAAGTGGAAATGGCGATGGACTTGACTATACTAACGGCAAACGAATCGGTCGTCGGTCGGGTCAACGTGTTCTTGCTACGGCGTCTCTTTTAACAATTATTAATGCATACGAACTGACCCGTTCAGCCGGGGTCGGTCGACATCACGAAACCTCATATGGCTACTTTTACATAAATTTCCATAGTAACGTCGTAGAGTGTATTGTCTCTTGCAGTCGATTTAAAGAAACAAACGACTTCGTTGTACTTTGCATAAATCAAGGTTAAATAAAATTTCGTGAGATCAAGACGAAAATAAGTCGGAATAACAAAAACCATATTAATTTGCTTTGGATAGCATAATTACATATATACATAATACACATAGTGCATGTATATATAGTTGTATGAAAAATGATGACGGTTAACAATATAGTTATGCAAAAAGATATGGTGGTGAGTGAAGGTACAATTCGTTTTTCGAAAACTGCATTGTTGGCGATTTACGTTGTGGTTGCGATCACGTATATACTTGGATATTTGTTGAGATCTTTTTCCGATGAAATTCAAAACTTTTATTATCTTTGATAATGTTTTATCCGCAAAAAATAGGTCAACAATATACAAATTGCACTTTGGTATGTGATCGCATCTGCTGACTGTGCGGCGACATGATGAAAAAACACGTGAGAATGATAACCCAAAAAATTTTATTTCAAGATTGAGGTACATCATGATAAATAAATAAGGTGGCCGAGGGTTACGGGAATTAACATATAGTCTTACAAAATTTTCCCAATAAAAAATATAACGTCATAATACTGGAAGCTCTGTTGCCATTTATTAAAAAATTTAATTTGTAATTATATCGATTGTTAATTCATGTATACCTGCAACTCATGAGTGTACCTTATTCGCAATACATGTCAAACGATAAGTCAAACTTGGGTGGCGTGTGTATTTTGTCTTTCAATGAGACGAGTGGGAGTCAGCAGCAGTAAGGGGTGAATGAAGAAAGTAGGTAAGTATATATTTATCAGCATCATCCGTCGCGTTGCGTTACATGCCCGCGGCATTTCAACGAATTACGAGAGCCTCAGGAAGGCGTTGCAAACGAGTTTAACGGTCGCACAGCATCATTGTCACTGCTACCGCTGTAAGTAGGTACTACTCGACTTCCATCACCAACTCCTTCGTTTAAAATAGTTAAGCCATAACAAAGGCCAACTCTAACTCGTTTGCACTCACGTGTGTAAATTGTACTGTTTCGAAAAAAGTAATAGAGAGAGAGAGAGAGAGAGAGAGAGAGAGCGCTAGCCTTGATCATATAAATTATGACAGTTGTCGGGACAAATGGTAGGTATTCGTATGAGCTGTGAACGCGACTTTTCACTTGGAAGATAATACGAATATGGCATTTTTGTCAATGAAAACGGAATACTCAAGCCGAAAGTATCACCTTTTATCAATTTAATCAATAAAAGGTGATACTTTCGGCTGAGATTATACGAAACGAGTATTTTTCATGAGCCCTACAGTAGCAGCAGTGGTCCGTGATCGTTGATTAAATAATGTTCAAACACGGACAATGAGCGCGAAACCTTTTTAAAACCAAGGGATAATGCGCGAGGGACTCTGAGCTGGTTTGCAATGTAAGGCTGCAACGTTTTTTCGTTCATCGTTATGCTGGACACTTTTAATTTTTGACTAAAAAAAAATTCCAACTCATCACGTGGTATAGTACGAACGACAAAAAGATCAGCTACGGAGGCTTACGTGTAACCTTGTGAAACATTATTTTTTGAGGAAATTGTCGTGTACAGCCATATGCTCGAGTGCAGGAGAGGGTTAAAGATAGAAAGACAACGGAAAGGGTAGGTTCCCCGTCGGGCTCACTACACGTTAGCGGGACTGTATGCGTTTACGGGGTTGATGTTTATTCATTACACCTGTTGAGTGGTAGGCGGCGCCGCACCTGTTGGCTTATTTCAAGCCGTGCTAAAGTCATGGGTGGCGTTTTAGACCGAACTCTTTTGATTGTTCGCTCCCGAGTAATTGACACGTACTACAACAGTCGAGCCGGGACTGGCACCTTTGCTTTTATTGTAGTACGGGAAAATTGAGATAAAATGTTTAACTTTGGCGGACTTGGAAGGAAGGCCACTGAAAATGCCCATGGATGGCTTTTTAAAAACCCTTTTTTAAAAAAGGGAGAACGAAACATCTCGAGCGACGTATACGCTGAAAAAAACGAGCCGGAAGAATTCAATGGACCAACACCGTGTGTACTTATCCATGAAACTAGAATGGATGTATGAATGATATTTATCAGATGTCCTCCAAAGGCTTAATGGACAAAGTCATGTGTTTTATAAAATAACAAAAACGGCGCAGGGTTCATTGGTCTCACGCGTCTTCAATTATAGTCAAACACTTTACAACATTTTACTCACGTGGTTCGCTAGCTACTCAACTCTCGGCACAGCGTGTAATGTAAGCACCAACTAGATGATTGTGATGATTCACGATGGCCCCGTGCCCGCGGTACAGCTGCAGAATGATAAGGGACGGAAATTTCGCCGCCCCGTACCCCTGCCAAGCTACGCTTATTTCAAGGTTGGGCGTTTGTTTATTTTTTAATGAGATCAACGTTCGATTGTACTAATAAACTCAAGCGCATTGCGATCGATCCCATTGGGTACCCGACTCTTTGGACATTTATCTAAAGGCGGCTTCTATTTGGTTTACGGAGGGCGATGCCTTTTTTTATGCGAACATGCTCAATAATAACGGTTGTAACTGTCCGGGCATGGCGAAGGTGTGCTGTGACGATGCATAAATATGTCCACTCGGCCAACGAGAGCTCGTTAACAAGCGATTTTTTTTTTTTTTTCATATCGGGTGACAAACGTTTGATTGGGTGCCTTAATTTTATAAATTCTTCAAGGTAATTAATTATTTCATGCGGAGTACTGGAGTTATCTTCCAAAATAAGTTGTCAAGTTTTTTTCTATTTCAGTCCTTTCACTCGATCTTTCAAGTTTTCATTAAAAAGATTCAAAATGAAGACTACATTCATAAGTTTGTGACAAGAATACGTTTCAACTTCATTCGTATGGTATAAAACTCCCTGTTACCAATAACCCACATTGCAACGAATTTGGGTGTGCAATTCACTTGCATTCGCTCGCGTAATTTTGCACATATTATGTATTATTGTGTATGTACTTGAAACACGTTATTTTAACAATATGTAATTGACGAATTATGCACGGGGTTGGGTTGGTTAGATTGGTACTCATACCAACTCATCTGTACCTTTAAACTAGAAACATTGGTAATATTTAATAAGTGCTAAGCGACACGTGAAATTCGACTGAAAGAGTTATAAATTAGAACTCACTTTCTCGAAATCGTTGATACATTTATTTGAACATTTTGTCCTTTATGTAAGTATATAATATATAATGTCAACTTTATATTCTGATGAGGTTTATCGTATAAATACCTGCACATCGTGTATATATATATATATATATATATATATATATATATATATATATATATATATATATATATATATATATATATATATATAAGAGTACAACAATTTTTTACTACAACATATTATATATTACAAGATGAGCTTGAGGTACATGTGAGGCGAAGGGCACTCCTCATAACTCAACAGTTGCTTTTCTAGTCATTGCCTCGTCGCTTCTTTCTTAGACTCATGTGCACGCGCTTAATTCATTCCAATCTTTTTAATGATGTATAATTTGGTCGCCTCGTGCCGACTTTGCTTACAGGCACAATGTGCACACTACCTGAAAAAAGAGGAAGGGTGACGGTGGTAGCGGAGAGACCTTGGATGAAGAATATAATATATGTACATGTATACGTGTGAAACGAAGAGGTCCGATAGCTTGTTAAAGCAGGGAAAAAAAAAAAAAAAAAGTATCAACCGAAGAGTCTAAATTTAATATGTGCAGACGTGGCAGGTTGTTTCTTGAACAAAAGACTTCAGCGATTAATCATAAATTTATTATTCAATTTCTTGTCATGGTCGACTATATGTTTTGATCTCCGTGCGGATAGGAGTTTGACGAACGCGTGTACGTGTTGAAAAGGGAGTGTATAAGGGCGCAAGAGACATCAGCAAGTACATACGTGCCTTGGAACTTGGAACGTCGACGGTTAAAGATAAAGCGCGTCAGCAGTAGAAAACACAAGGCAACTGGCCGTGTTGAGGTATTAATGCATCAAGATTAATTTTGACAATCCAATGATTATACATGCGTATATAGTGAAAAGTGATAAAATGGGTTACTTATACTTATTGTATGTATATAATGTATTGTCAACCATACAACTACGAAGAAACTATTGACCGAGGGTTACGCCACCACCTTAGCTAATAACATTCTAATCGAACCCAATAACACGCTACAATAGAGTTACTTCTGCGTGATTACGCAGTACGCTCAAAAAAAATTTTTTTTTTTAATAAATAAATAAAAATACTGCAAGAAATGATCGTATTGTCAATATCATCATCACCTCCATCTTCGGACTAACTAGTCTGTAATTTAATTGCAGTTGTTGTCACAACAGGTGTAAAATTGCTGAGGTATATATCGAATACAGCACGTATAGGATAGCCCAATACGGGTGAGCAATTACTTACCTAATAAGCAAACATAATCAAACGCAATAGTTCAAGCATGCAACCTTACGAAAAATCACTTCAGATTACAGGCAAGTAGGTACACGTGACATCATCGGGTACACAATTCGTATTTCGACACCTGTTGAACCATCGCGTGTGTTGCCTATTATGCATAATGGACTAGCCATTACTTCGGTATTTAATCATATCTGGAGGCACGCACGTGCTCGCGTATGTACTTACCCATGTATAATTTTATGTGCATTTGTTGGCTTGTTTGTGCAAATAAAATATATATATGGAGATATATGTGTATTATGGAGAAAGCTAGTGCAGCACTGCAATGAACGCACACACCCACGATGCTCCAAGTGCACGCAAAAATCACGGGAACTGTAGTTGCAGTCGGTTCGTTTTTGTGTCACTCGTAATTTTGAATCAGCCATTGGAAAAAATAAAATTACTGGTATAAAGTATGAAAACTCGTGATTGATTCGATTGATTTGACGAGACCATGAAAAAAAAAAATGTTCTACCTATATACTTGTTCATAACACATGGAGCAGAGGAGGAGGAGGAGGATGATTATAAGTATAGGTGATTGTCAAAGTAACAAGAAATCACATGTAAGACAATAAGCGAACAAAAGAGCAGCGCACCTAAAGTGGTACCTTTGGATCTGCCAAAGGCTTTCATGGCCCTGATTCCCATGCCGCCTTGTGTTGGCCCGGTCGTTCCCCAGTCCACGTACATGAGTACGGCCTCGTTCGCCCGTGCTGATCCGCACCGCCGCTGCCGATGGGCTTCTTCACAGCAGAATAATATGATGTCGTCACCTTGGCTCATCCATCAATCACGGTAAGTATAGCAGCAAACCCAAATCGCACTTTATTATCTAGCAATCTTCTACCGTACTGATAAACAGTATATGTTATACTCAACTACATACAGATACTGTTCGAGTAGTTGTTGTGATGCATTAGTATTAACACCGTCAGAGCGTTCTTAGTAAGTATACGTGATACTGCACCAGCACCGCGGCAACAATGTACATCATCACCGCACAACGCTTACTTACTTTCTGCCTCGTCAAATACATATTATAATAATATGTACTTACATGTTATTTATAAATATAGTGTACCTATGTGTCATTACAACATACGATAAACTTGAGTATTTTATCATGCAGAGATTTTATGAGGAAGGGGTGTTGGGGGGTAGGCCAGACCGAGCAGACTGACGGTGTAAGCTGCTGCTCCAATTGTTGATGATTTTTTTGCTGAATCTCTCGCGTGCTCTCTCCTGTTCCCGATGATAAATTTTGTCATGTACACTACTGGGACCACGTTACACCTGTTTTTGTTGATTCATGACAACTTTGCTTGACACTATATTATCGTCGACTCCCCGTTTGTTTTCTTTGTTTATTTTTTGCTTTTGTCCATCATTTGACCACATCCACCGCGCACCATATACACCACGTGTACATTGGTTGCACGTGTACATCAACATTTATGTGTACTTATAGACTTGGGCTGAACATCATCAGTCTACCATGAGCACTGAACAGTAAGTATATATGTATACTACTAACTTATGCTCTCGAAACACAACGTAAACGTGAACGAAGAATTAAGTAGGTATAACTCAAATACTTATGTGCAATCCAGTAATAGTACTTAATGCTTAACTCTATGCAATATTACGTACTGATTGTCGATCGCGGTATTCGTTTCTCTCGTGTTCGTACATATCTAAGTACTTGTTATTATAAGCTTAAAATAATGTACTTATATTATGTAGGAGCGTGTACGTTGGGTAGGTACGATACGTATATAGTATTTATGACACTTGAGCAGAGCGAGTGAATGAACAAGCCATTCTATTTTCTCGATGGAAAAAAGGAGAGGGGATGGAGCGAAGGAAGGGTACACACACCACACACGCATATACATATGGTACCGCGGCGGTGTGGGGGTACATGTATATATACATGTTACATTGCACATAAGTATAGAAAGCAGAAGCAACAAGATTTGCAATATTCTGCACCCGGTCTCGAGCTCGCGCGCGACGGACTCCTCGGATACACACACATATATATGTATATATATATATATATATACACGAACACTTGTATTTAATTGTACAGGGTATATAACTATATACATGTGTGTATGTACACGTAGATGTATGGGGCTGGGGCGGTAACAACGGCGATCCTTACCGCAGCGCGGAGAGCGCTTTACTGAATGGACAGTGCATACGGCGCGAGGCGCGAGGCCGAGAGCCGACCGAAAATACATATACTGTGCTTGCTTACGTGTGCGTGCGAGATGGTTAGTTTGTTCTCCACCTCGCCTCGACTTGTCAGATTCCCCCCCCCCTCTCTCTCTGTCTCTCTCTTTTTTTCCTGTACGCGTGTATGTCGTATATATAATATACATTACTCGTGTGTGCTCCGAGAGATGCTTCCTATATATTATGGCTCCTTCTCAATGATTCTGTGCTGTATGCGGATATGTAATGTATGTAGCTATTATACTTACCTCATACGCCTTTCTATTTTTCAGTTGATGATTCGTAAAAAAAACTCTTTGTTGGATCCTCAGAAATCATGCCATATAGTCACATAAACATTCAGACTCTGAAAAATCAACGCCCTGTGGCTATAGTCACGCTACTATGGAGTATTTTTTACCTGAAATGGCTAATGCAGCTTATACTGACAGTTTCAGCACCAAGTACCGGTTATATTTATTTCCATTCCGAAATTATTGTGCTCTGCCGAGGCTTTGTCTCTTTTTCAAACTTGCCTTTTAACACTCTCCTGTACTGTGTTCAATAAAATCACCAAGTTGGGGAGAAATTTTATTCCTTCAAGAATTCTTGATTAAAAGTGAACCTTAACAACACGTCAACTTTAAGAATCGAGAGAAAAAAACGAATCTCTTTAATTTCAAGATCCATACTTACGGTTGTAGTGAAAAAAAAAAAAATAAATAAATAAAAATAAAAAAACAATAAAAACAATAATTTTCCTTATTACAATGTAATCATACAACGTACATGTATTAATGATATATTGTACAGTAACATACATCGCACGACCACCCTAACGTAAGATTTCACTTTTGTTAAAAATTAAAAATACCTCGAAAAATACGTAATTAATGTTTGATTAAATATTTCAACTGTACCCAAACTGCAAGGAGCTGCATCGTTAGAGCAGTGTTACTGATGATAACTTTATACTGACACGGCATCATCCCGTTCTATACTTATCTATACCTACGTTTAGAAAAACAAAAAAGAAAAAAAAAAAAAAAAAAAAACGAGACGGGTGCATAATACATTAGCTGATGGAATTTTATGAGACATCAGGCGTACGCGTCGCAGGGGTGTTGACAAATTCGTATAGCCAAATGACGAGTTACGCATAACATTATATTATTACATTGCACGGATGACGAAATTTCCGAGCAGCACTCCACAGGAGTTTAACGTTACGCTCACCCATATGCACACATGCGCGTTACGAAGGAGAAGAGTTGCAGAATGGGAGTTGGATCCATCACGATATTATACCACATTCATAGGCATCCACAGGTATATATTATAGAGAGAAAAGATAGAAAGATGGTGGCGTAAATTCAATGCGCAAGAGTGCCAGCCGAGTGGGGCCACTAAGTATATGCGAGGATACCTATTATACGTATGTGTGTATATGTGTGTGTGTAGGAGAGAAAGAGCAGCGAGCCTCCAGCCATCACTACTTAGGTACTTGAGATGTACCTATTTGTGTGTGTGCGTGTGTGTATAGTATCAGGAGCTCGCGATTCGCGCGTCAGCCTCGATGTACATATAATGTGTATATATATATATATATATATATATATATATATATCTACGCAAGTACAGCGGTAGAGAGGGAAAGGTGATGTGGGGGGACGCTTGGGGTGGAGATTCGTTTTATGAATGAAATGCTTTACTACGGCCGGTGTGCCTTCCTTTCTTCTCCCGTTGAGGAGGAGGAGAGGAGGAGGAGAAAAAGCCGAGGAGCTGCATGCACAGTAACAGGAGGTCGGTATAAGTATACATATATCTGTATGGCGGACCGTGAGCTACGGGTGCACTCATTCGAGGCCGACAATCGCCAAGCTTTTCTCTTTCATTTCGTTTTACTTATACAAGTTTTTTCTGTTTTCTCCAGCTTTGTCACGTGCATTCGTCATGTATGAACTACAGGTACTCCAAACCGTTCGCAAGCTGATCGAGTTTTTCATACAATGTATAAAGATGTTAAGCTCTACGGCTCATACCACCGATTAATAAAGAAAGACGCCACATTCTATACCACGACGATGACAGTGAAAATAACGAAAATTAAACGTGACAATAATATCGAATATATATATATATATATATATGATGTTGATGACTTTAATAATCCGTTTAATGAATAGTGCATTATCGTTATGTATTGCTTGGACACGTATACATAGATATATTTTTTTCTCATGATCCATAAATAATAAATAACGGAGTAGGCCAGGAGTAGGGGGCTGACGATGTCACACTTGACCTTTAGGTATGTGTCTACTTCTCCATATCTGTAAATTTTGGGTTATGCAAAAAACCAAATGTTTAATATTTTTGCAACACAATGACTAGATGAATTTGTATTTGTACTTGTATTTTTTTTTTTCGTGAAACATGTCAATTACTTATATGCAGCAAAAGTTTTGTTTAAATATTTGCTTACACAAAAGAAACGAAATTATTTGAAGAGAGAATCAGCCCCACCCGGGTCATTTGTTCAATCATCATCTCGATTTTTCGTCCATACTGCACTTATTTCGCGTAATGTACAAGTACCAACGTTACACATGCAACATAGTTAAAACGTTGGTGGACTTTACCGTAAGCGAGTACTTATAGTTTTATTGTAATATAATATTATGTCTAATGAGTCAAGTACTTGAACTAGGAAATATGACGTATAAATAAAACTAAGTACTACAAGCCTTTGGACAATCAATAGCATTACGTAATTTCGTTATTAGTCCTGTAGAAATCTGAGGTGGGAATGCAAGCTCGTAAGTATGATGTAAGTTATACGAGTAGCAGCAGGTACAGACGAGAGAGAGAGAGAGAGTACATCAACGCGTGCGAGAAAAAGATCTGTGAAGAACGACAAGCGTAGTGCGCCGGTGCAGCCGAGGCAGTGCCGATTAAAAGTAGGGTCTACCGAAGTAGAGAGTAACTAGTAGGTAAGTATAATATATATTACGGCACTGTATGCCCGCACGTACACGTGCATTATTATCAAGCGCGTAATAGGGCCTTTGCACCCTACCTCGTTCTACAAGCGTTGGTACGTATAGGTATTATCGCGTTCGAAGCAGAGCAAAGAGGATTCGCCCGAGGCCGAGCAGGTTTTTGCTGAGTCGGAAAATCTTTGAAAGCGCGGTTCATTATGACTATAGGGTTTTATCTCTGGTTGCCTATACATACGTGTATATATATGATGATAATAATAATACCAACGTGTGTTGTTGTTCTATAGTTAAGGTTAAACTTGCGTGTGTGTGTGACCCACGAAAAGCTGCAGTTCTCTCGCACGCACGCGCAAATTTTATTAAGTATTTTATCATCTTTTGTTCTTAGGTATACGTGTCTGTACTAATACACACAGAAACGAAGAAGCGAATTTATAGTAGTAAGTACGTTAAAATATAGGTACAAAGTACAAAAACAATGAATATTAAGTAAGGGTTATTATTTTATATCATCGGGTTTATCACTGATGCAGTTACACACGCAAATATGGGAAGGGAAAATTGAAACTAACCACTCAAGCGGTAAAATTTTTTGTCACAGCTGTGCGAAGATATATCTGTACTTTGGATTTGTTTTCATTCGAAAGAGCAAATTTTTTATCTACAAGTAGAAATAATCAAGTAAGGGCACTTGACACTTGGGACAATGTGGTGCAAGGCTGTCTCTGTATCAGTTGTAACCTGTATAAAATGAAGCGGACAGTAGACCAACCCCGAAAATATATGTGAGTCCGCTGGAAAACAAAAGAATAAGAGTAATGATCTGCAGGAGTAGCAAGGTGCATATTGATAAATAAATTCCCGTGGTCGCGGTAGATCAAGAGAAGAGAAGGAGTGGAGAGAAGAGGACACCAAGAGTAAAGGAGAACGCAACGAAGAGGAGGCCGAGGGCCCAGTAAGAATGGAAGGAGAGCGTGAGAACGCGTAAAACTTGCACGAACGTTCGTTGCACACCACACACACAACTTTTACCGGGAGGTGATGCAGTATTTATACATTATGAAATTAGCAGTGTATAGATGCGGGTGTATACAACATGTACCTACAGGTTACAGAATACATTATATATATATATATATACATTATGTATATGTATATATGGCGTGCACGTGTACATGAAGTGTATACCTACAAGTACAGGTACACCCTACACAGGTAACCGGGGTATATATTTACCACCGGGGGGGGGTGATCGAAAGAATGAATAGGACTCTCTCAAATGTGTGTTTGTGCACCTATCTGTAGGTAGACAAGAAAAGAAAAAATACTCGCACAAGTGAGTAGTTTCTTAAGGAAAGAGAGAGAGAGAGAGAGAGAGAGAGAGAACGCTCGTCACTTCCTCCCTTGGAAACTCACCTGCACGGCTGCCGTCGTTGTGCGTCGTGCTGCTTACACCTTACCTACTACACTACACACTGCCACGACATCCGGTGCGTTCAAGCACCCGATGCACACTATACATATATAGATCTATGGACAGACCGCTTCCGTTATCCTCGCGCGAGCTCCATTGCTACTGCTGCTGTACTTATACTACCACCTTATACTTGTGCAGTTTATTCCTTGCCTATTAAGTGTATGTATATATATATATATGCGCAAGCTTGCTATGAGCTATACTTACATGTACATGTATTATTGTACTTGCTAGATCGATGGGACGTGACTTATACATCTCAGGAAAGCGGCCTCTTTACGACTTTTTAATCCATTTAAATTTTTTTCTCTCAATCCCCTCCTACTTCTTTTCTTTCTTTTGGCCCCGACTGTAACGCAAATTTCTGGTTGTGTATAATTATAAGAACTCAGTTTCACGGAATCGAACGAGAGTGACAGAGAAAAGTAGTGCACGATATTAAAGAGCAGCCGATAGTATCCACTTTATTGAATTTCAAGAGGTATAACAATAAAAAATTACCAGTAGGGTATCAAATAATAATATACATGTTTATACCAATATCGCATGTGTGACTTTGACTTTTTTTTGCCATACTTGCTTCTACGTACGAGTGTTCATATGATTACAGCATATATAATTGTTATGTCTTTTAAAAATGGCTTTACAGTAACGATACAAGCTTCATACAAAATTACTTTGAATTTTCATTTTTTCCCCTTTCATTTATCGAAAATTATTTCAATTTGTGAAAATCATGCCTAGATACCTATTGACATATTATTAACTAAAATACCTCCTATGTGCCATTTTTATTCAACTGTATGGAAAAAAAAAAAAAAATTAATTTACCGAAAGGCGCTTCGCGAAAAAATGTTCTTTTATAAGAACTGTAGTTTTTTTGCGTCAAACTTCTCAAATTAAGTATTATCAAAAAGAAGAATCAGTTGGTGTAGTAAAAATATACGTGCAATCACATACCCTATATAAATTAACCAAACAGCCGTGCATTCACGCACTTGTCTCGTTTCCTAGTTGCACAGGAACTAACAAAAACATTGTTCAATTTAATTTATTTATTATTATTTTTTTTTATTAAGTTACCGATTGAACAATTAAGGTAAACTTATCAATAAATGGCAGTAGTGGTAGTTTAGTATTTAGTAAAAATTTTGTTTCTTTATCTCTTCATAATTTCTCGCTGTCCAGACAGTTTATCGCACCTTAATACTATCATTTATGCTAGTTGATGTATTTTTGACAGATGTAATTATTGGAAAAAGTATTATGTAATGTATCAACTACGATGAAGAAAATTTATTTTTAAGATCTTAAACAACTATCCATACAAACATTCATTTGATAAAAAAAACTGCGTGTCATTTCGAGAAGTAAAAAAAAAAAGTGATTAACTGTATATAAAGTAAAAAACGGCCCTTCCATAGACGGCAAAAGAATAAATTTTTGTATGATAATTACGTAGGAATTGACTGACAGAGCAAATGAAGATTGCTGCCTTGAATCCAATAATAATATTTAAACATGATCTAATTACATTATACAGTAAGAATGGAAAAGCATCGAAAATAAGTGTCGTTGCATTGAAAACTTTTGTCTTTAAAGAAACACTCGTGTACGCGTTTAAAACAGAGATAAACAGTCACATGGGCACAAACGTGGCTTCCATTCACCAAGTCTCGAGAGGTGTGCGTGCTGTATATAGGTATATAGTAATGAGTAAGGATAGTACTTACAGTAGAAAACACCAATGCACCATCACTGGAGAGTACGAACAAAGCTCTATCTGCTGTATAATATCTATAGACGCGGACATAGCAACTGGCCGTTTCCGGCCGCCCCTTCCCCACTCTACGTGTTTCACATACGATTTCTCTGCCCCCCTTTCACTCTCTCGATCTACCGATCTCCCTTAGCATTCTATGGCAATTCCCTTTTTCATTCACAAGCACGACGTTATTTTTTGTTTTTTTGTACAACTCCCTGCTTTCGAGCATTTTTTTTTTTTTTTTTTTTTTTTTTTTATTTCTTGCATTGAATGCTTCCTTCAAAATTAAAAAAAAAAAAAAAAAATTACATAATTCTCGATAAATATTGATGATTCAATCTTTTTTATTTACCTGTACGGTTAAAATCTCGTAATTTATTATTAAATTCTTCTTACTTAACTCTTGATTAATGATGCTTATTTCCAAAGTGACATTTCTTCAAAATAATACCTTAATATCAATTATGTTCGAGTCGAATTATTATTATTATTTTTTTTTTTTTTTTGGTACTCATACAAAATTTGAAACATGGTCAGTACACGAGAATTTAGACCTCGCAGAGTACATGGTCGAATTTCCGGCATCTGATAATTAAGCAAAACAATTGGTCAAGGTAATTTTGACGGAACATCAAGTCTGCAGAGCTACAATGCAAATGATAAAATTTAACTTTTTTTTTTTTTTTTTTATACAACGAGCAGAGTTACTCCTTCGAAAGCCTCTCTGCTGGTGTATTCAGTTACAGCAGCTACATCCAGCAAGAGCGCAACAGCTGTGCGCGTGAAAATCCTATTTCGCAGCATTTGTTATTGCTGCAACGCAGTCATTGCTGCCGCTGTCCGGAGTTGCAGGAAATTGCAGCTGTGCAAAGAAGCATACCCCGATTGTTTTTTGGAATAAGCATTATCGTCATAGCGCTCTCGGATTTTTACAGATGTAACAATCTTCTCCCATCAATCAGGAATTGCAGTTTTGTATCAACAAACAAAAATGTATCTTTACGTTAAAGTTGCCAAGAGTGTAACCGTTTGTTTCTATTCTTACAACATCAGTAGTAGTAGTAGTAGTAGTAGTAGTAGTAGTAGTAGTAGTAGTAGTAGTAGTAGTAGTAGTAGTAGTAGTAGTAGTAGTAGTAGTAGTAGTAGTAGTAGTAGTAGTAGTAGTAGTACCAGTAGCGTCAAATAATGAAAAACTCGACATGTTAGATAAAAACATCATAAATAAAAACATTTACAGTAATTTTATGATGAAACAAAAATAATTTGAGCCAGAGAATGAAAAGAAACTGAGGCAGCTTTTAAAAATAACATCGGTACTTCTTGTGGATAAATAATCCGCAGATTAATTCTCAATATGTTGAGTTAAGATTATCTGCTATTTTTATAAGAATGAGTACAGTATTCAATTTCAAACACAAAAATTGACAGGTTAGCTCCCACGTATACCTATAGTATTTACTTCTTTAATTATAAATTTAGTGACATATCCTATATGCATGAATCGTGACACATATTCAATCTCACATTTATATTTACATCTTGTAACAATATAATAATTATTGCTGCATCGTTAATATAATTACTTGTAAACCTCTTTATTATGATTCATTTCAAATAAAAATCCCTTGAAAAATTTTAAATGGAGGTAGGATAGTTTACCTTGGGAGTAAATCAAGCTTGCGAGTGCTGTACTTACTTGTCATTCAAATACGGTGATTACGGGATAATTATTGATGGGGGGGGGGGGGGGGGGAATTTGAGTCTCCTCGTATTTAACTTTTTGCAAGGAGAATACACGTTGCACCATCTATTTTTCGTCCGAAAGTATAATACATATAGGTAATATCTACAAGATTGCTGCTAAGCTTGCTGTGGCTACAATTGGGTGTGAATATGGGTACTTACACCTCCATTTTTTACATTGTGTACATACTTATACGTGATTCCGCGGCTGTCCCAGCGTCATCTTTTTGTACCAAACGTGTCTAGTGTACACATGCACCTCCCAAGTTTTTATGGTGGTGGTAATAATGTTAGGAGGTGGAGAATAAGGAGGAGTCAAAGTACAATGGAATAGTGCGTGGAGTGCGAGTAGGTTATAGGCCGAGAAATGTAAGTAAGTACACAGAGGCAAGTGAAGGTAAAATAGGAGAGCGAGGTTACGCACAGGCAGGCGAGGCAGCGTGAGGGTCGAGCGGCGGCAGTTCGCAAAGTTCTGGCTGGCTGAACGCGCGTCCGGTCATTAACGAAGCTTATCTACATGAGCACACCTCGGTGTTATTGTTATATATATATATATAACACATGTATACACATTCATACATACACTAGCAGTCGCAGAGCGAGTTGAGGTTATTATGAGAAGAACTCTCTCTCTCTTTGTGTATACCTACTATGTATAGGTGTACACGGTACGCCCAATACCTACTCACGTAGGTTAATACAACGTACGACATGCTCGTAGAATCAGCGTTATTTCTTCCATGGGTGACCAAAATTTCTTACGTAATTCAGTCCCAACAAGGCTGCCTGAGACAATGATGACCAAGTTATACCTGATAATGATTACGATGACTAAGTAGGCGGGAGAGCACTGGACAGCGAGATATCAATTTTTTTTTATATAATAATAATAATAATAATAATAATAATAATAATTTAGTAAAATGACCATTGGTTGGTCATTGATGGCAATTTTTATACATACTTACTTTTTCAACAATAAAAGCTCTTTGGGTTATGTTCGGTATACTCGATTATAATAAATTAATATAGCCTGATAATTGGTAAATTATTTTCGTAAACAAAATAAGAAAAAAAAATGCCGGACACAAAATATAACCATAATATCACGAGTATTTGAAGCTTGTGTAAGTAAGTTATGATATCCCTGATTTTTCTTTATACTTGCGTGTGGGCGGGTACACAATCATGGTTATTGGGTTATTGGAGAATGACAAAAGTATTATAAACCCATACATCGGCAGTCCCATTGATATTATCCCAATTTTATGATTGTATAATAGTAGTTATTTAGGTGCATGTGTACACCTAACAATATAACGAATAATAAACCGAGTGGGTCTCTACCGGGGGGTCGGGGAAGCTAGTCGATCGTTGCACTCGAGCGAGAGTTCCCACGGTTAATTTACATTTTTAATTTTCGTCGACGACAATCGAGTGGTTAATGGAATTAATTCAACGAGGCGAGAAAAAAATCGAGAGTCAGCAGTATGGACGAGAATACATTTTGGTACGTATATGATACAGGTCCACACCGATGGCTCGGGGAAAAAAGGCGCTACTAATCTCGAATTTGTGGGGAAGAAATTTACGAGTGCCAAGTTAAAAGGTGTACCCTTAAGAGGTGGCGTAGCGAGGATTATCAAAAAAAAAGTTTTGGCTTTAGCAATATTGTTTACTTGGATTTAATGGTATACGCGGGCATGCGTGGATTGCATGGGCTTTGTATGCGTGGAGTCACAAGGTGGAAGTACGCTTCGTTGCCCGCCGCGCGAACTAGCCTCTCTTTCTTCCTCTACATGTAATACCTATACTTATAATACCGTGGTGGGGCCTTCCTATAATACGTTAATACTGCTGATGTACCACAGGACACTCACTGCTTTTATTGATGACGCCAAAAACATAATAAGTAAGTATCACATTGTGGAACCTGAAGCATCAAAATTTTCGAAAATTGCATACCTACGCTTCTGCAACAACAACAATCACTGTTGCTCAATCAAATGCTATTAACTTGCTTTTTAGATACTCATGGTCAGCATTAGCATGCGTGTACTTTTTCAAATATTTTAATCAATCGTTTTGTTTTTTATTATAACTACAACTATCATCATCATCATCATCATCATCATCATCATAATTTTTATTATTATTATTATTGCATCATCATTGTGCATTTTTTTCTCTTTTTTCAGCTTGATTCACAGTTTGTTGGAATTTGAAGCTCATCGCAAGCAGCGACAATAGCTTATTATGTGTTATATACATGTATATTATACCCTTGTTATTATTACATACATACTATCGCTGACAAAGTTAAACTTATTACAAAATGTTCGCAAAGTCAATTAATTAGTGTATGAATTAGTTTACGTTTGAAAATTACTTTATAATCGTTTGATGTGCTTTTCAACGACAAAGAAAAATGTCAAACGTCGAATGTAAAAGAGAGCAAAATGAGTACGGGAGTTTGCTTGCAGGAGAGATCAGGCAATGTAATTTAACGTGAATAAAAAAATAAAAAAAAAAAAACGAGAAAAAAAAAGTCCAGGCACCGTAAAATTCCATTAAAAAGTAATTGAAAAAAACAAATAAGGAAAAAAGAAGGGGGGGGGGGGGAAGGAGGTTTAAATAATAAAAGGTTCTAGCTTGCAAGCAAGGGTAGTGGTCGCAGATTGTTAAAAGAGAGAGGTAGAAAGGCGCTCACCGGATTATCGATTCTTGCGCAACGACCCATGATGGTGATGATGATAGCCCGAGGCGCCAATTCAACTTTACAAAGCCGTAGTACCCGCAAGCACACAGCAAGTGAGTAAGTAGCTTGACGTATAATATACCAATATTGTGTACACGAAAGTCAAACGCGCGCGTTGCATGTAATATATGTATAGACGATGGCTCCTATCATCCTACTCTTCGACTCTCTTCTAGTCTATACTGTATTGAAAATAAAACACACCGACGATATTGGTCGTGTTACAATTAAGTCGACGTGCAAACATCATAGTCCCTCCACGGCGCCGATGAACGAGGGGGTGGAAGTTGCTTGCTAGCCCCTTGGGGCCTTTTAATTAGTAGCGGTGCCGTAACTGAAATCCAGTGATTCGCGAGAGGAGTTATAGACATAGGGAAGGTTCAACGAATAATCCCCCCTATGGGGTGTATAGTATATACTCGAAATAAAGCCATGGGTGGTGGGGTGGTAGGTACGATGTAACATCAAGTAAGCAAAGTACGAAGTTTCCGAATAGGAGGGAGCTCTCTTTGACGGAGAGAAATCTAATGAGTATGTGTATATAAGCGCTCTATTGCCTTTTCTTGCCGCGCTTTGTGGGGCGTTAGACAACAACGGAGACCGGAGACTTCGCTTCGATTCTCATCCGGTTCAATTAGAGACGACGACGACGATGATGGTACCGGTGCTAGCTCGAAACTCGTGTACCTATAGGTGTCTCATCGGCTCGCTGCTGCTCCGGATCTTTCGTTCATTCACTTGGAGGAGGCGCGTTAAACGTTCTCATTGCTTATGCCGAATAGTTCAATTCTTATATTAAAATTTGCGCAATATTGCCTTTTCGATATAAAAAAAATCTTGCCTCATTATAAAAACATAATACATTTTATTCAAGTAATTATCTTGTGTTGTATGCCACAAATGACAAAGGGTTATTAACTTGACCCCATTTTTACACCATTTTACGTTAAATTTTCGTTTTATCAGAACACATTTTCCATACTCATTTAAACCATATATTCCACCTGTACCTACCGTAACTTATAGATACTTTTTTTTTTTTTTTTTTTTTTTTTTTTTTTTTTTTCCCCCAACACTTTAGCAAATACTTTATCAACCCAACACTTGTCATCTAATACGCATCATCGATATATTGGCACAACTTGATTGAAGAGTAGAGAAAAATAAAGGATTGGGAGAGATACGTGAAAAGACAGCAAAACAACATATTCGTCGAAATTCTTCGTTACTTTTCCATCTTACACTTGGGTCCCCTACGACATACATACATAGGAGGAGTATTCCTAACGGTGAGCTTAGTTGTTATACTCGGTAGCCACCCAAAAAATATTGAGTCAAGTCGTCATGCATAATATGTACAACCATATATCTACAGGCAGTGGTGGGTGCGCACGTAATTTTTTTACTTGTAAATAAAATATGAATCATAGTTATGTACAATATAATATACACACACATACTTACAACCCCTCAAAGTGAATCAAACCAATCGTAAAAGTTGTAAATTTGAGTAAACAAGCTGAAATTGCTTATTCTGTTAGGCTGACTCCCAGTAACTCAAAACACTTATCATGGTAAACTGTGATCAACAAAAATGGATAACCACAAATTACAGCAAAATGTTTAAAATGTAAAAAAAAAAAAAAAAAAAAAAAAAAAAAAACTGATGTATAATTTTGACAGTTGTAACGTGAGATACACCTGCTTTCGAAATTGTATTCTAGATAATCACTTTTAAAATTATTGCGTACACACTCTTGCGTTTTCTTAACATAGCAATATGCAACTGCAGCCTTAAGATAGCTTAAAATTTCACAATAATTTTTATTTTTTACAAAAACTCGAGTTTTATGCAGTTATAGCTGTCCTTCTGGAGCGTGAAGTGGATTATAACCGGAAGGACGGATATATAAATGTAGGTAAGTGTATGTTAATCAGCTGATTTTTTTATTTTTATTTTACTGTGACTACAATAGTGCAGATCGCGGAATTCTTAGCTTTGCAGCAGGAACGGTGTTAATACAGGAGAGAGAATGTGAGCGTGAGTCAGAGGGAGTAGGGGATTGGACAGAGTGAGGCAGGCTCCTCCTGTTAGGCCGTACGGTGCCAGCCTCCCTCCCCCACATGATCCAGCCTCCTACACGCGACTCGCGATGCCACTCTTGGCTCTTGGCTTGGCTTTGTGAGCGCATTACCCTCAACCCGCCTAAACCTATGGTGTGCTGGGCTCTTTTCTGTATTCATGCATGGGGTTGGCCAGCAGCAAATCAAGCGCCGGAAGATTACTCTATGCAGTTTTAATGTTATTTATTTCGAAATTTCGTATATTTTGCCAGAACATGTACTATCGATATATTATATGTGCATGCTCTCTTGTTGCGCGATGGTTTTGAGCCATTCTGTTGCTTAATATGTCATGCAGTCACAGTAGTTATAGTCACTGTTGCACCTATCATTTTATGAGATTGAGGATATCACCGGCCACAAACTATCATACAAATGAATATGTGCTTAAAAAAGGAAAAAAAAAAAAAAAAAAAAAAAAAACGGATACATTTTTTTAACATGCCTTTTGTTGTTGTTTTCTATTTTAAACTTGAAAGGACAAATTTTCCTTTTATTTATACATCTAAGCAGATCCTTGAGGTAACTTTTATACAATAATAACATAACTCATGATGAAGATATATTATATACTATGCACATGAGTAAATTACATACACTGAAAAATAATAAATAAAAATAAGTAAATGTTTATTCACTGAATGATTTACTTATACAACTACCAACAATGCAGATGTACTTTTAACCAAGCAAACAAAAGCATTTATAAACCTAACTTTGCGAGTTGTTTTGTTCTAAGCAACAAGAATTGTTGTGTATTGTAAAAGAGGTATCACACGTTTCCCGCCTGTATCTCCTATTGCACCCCACCTAGCAAGGATCTCGGAAAAATCGTACAAAGTCAGAGAGTCTTTAGTGCAAGGGAAAAAAAAAAAAAAAAAAAAAAAAAAAACGAGCACACTGGTTTTCACAGAAAAAATACAATAAAAAGTGTGGCGGCGGCGGCGGTTCGTATGGTGATCGGTCCCGTTACGTTAACTCCACTACAGTTGCCCAAGGCGATCAACGATATGAGTAATTCAATCATTTTTTTTGCCGGTTTCCGGGACGCGTATGAACAACGTCACTGGTAAGCAACGTCCGCACATTAAACTACTCCTGGATGCTCGCAAGAGACTACATTATAATGTATATAGGTAGTGGATACCTACTATCTGTTGCCCGGGCTCCATTGCACTTGGCGGATCGGGAAAGCCGAGAGGCGCGAGAGGAAGAACGTAATACGGGCAGAGTAAAGAAACAGAGGAAGAAACGGAAGCCGCGTTCTACACCACCATCGTACACTTTTCCTATGTCATATAATTGTGTAGGTATACAGGCTCGCATCTGTAGAAGGCTCGTAAATTTCTCGTTATCTCGATCACGCTCGAGTCACTTAACGACATTGAATTAATATAGTGGTACTGTATACGTATTTATTCATGTATAGTAGCATAAAATACTTATCAGCAACATTGCTGCTGGTGGAGTTCATGATAGTGGTGGTGGTGGTAGTGACGATGATGGTATTGCTCGCACAACACGTATACGATATTGCTGCTGCAGGAGGATAAAATTGATGCGTCGATCGGGAAACGAGAACGGGACGCAGGTTTTTCAAGAAACCACGTGAAAACCACTTTTTTCTGCAATGTTTGTCTTTTTTCTTGGTACCCAATACCATATTTTTTTTTTTTTTTTTTTTTTTTTTTTTTGTCGTTACTATTTATTTACTGTCGGTAAATGAGAGAGAAATAATTGACCGACATATATTATGCGGTTAATGGCAGTGTTAATAAAAGGCGGGCTCTAACAATTAGATGATTAATCTGATTCTGTAGGTACACAACATACCAAGTTATAGGTACTTGTCGAATAATTGAGTAATCGATGTATCTACGCCTATGTTTATACATCTCTTGCACTAAGATTGTTATATATATATATATATATATATATATATATATATATTTTTTTTTTTTTCAGCTATTCTGTATGTACGCTGTCGGCCTACACGACTGATCGCTCTCGATATAAAAATAATGAATAAATAATTATATATGTATTCATAACATAGACAAGTACATCCGAATATATGTATATATATATATATCATGATACACGGTATAATATGAAACGTAAGTAAATTTTTTCGTTGGAAAACAAAGACGCGAGCATAAAAATAATAATATACATAAATGTGGGGTATGTAATATATATATATATATATATAATATAGTTAACAACTTGCGGTGAATGCTGGTTATAACAGGATAATAGCGTTCGGCAGTCTACTTAGGTTTGGCGGGGTGATTTAAAACTTTGAGAAAAATATGCATCACTCAACATTTTCAAAATCTCACGTAGCAATAATACTCGTAAATGCAAGGATGCATTGTCTCGGTTGCGCGTGACCATGCAAACAAGCCCAAAGGAGTAAAGGGTTATTGGGTTAAATTGATGTGTCTAATATTTATAATATCGAGCGGTATACTTATATTATGTTTGCACCAGGGCCTTACCCAAGAGAAAACAGTTCGGCGCAAAATGATCGGTATACGTATGCCTACTCATACTCCCTTATAATGTATATAGGTAAGCAACGAGAGAAAAGTTTCAGCGGCAACCAAAGAAACGAGGATCGAGTGTGATGTGTGTATATATATATATATATATATAGTTTGACGGTCAAGGAAGGTATATGAAAGAAAAAGAAAACGTTGCTTTGCGCATGTGAGAAGGAGGATACTTACATACACACAAAGAAAGAAAGAGTAAGAGTCAAGTGGAGCATCAAGTCAGCAGCGAGTTGCAGGCTTGCTTGTTCCCCCCTACTCCATTACCCTTTCCACCCTTCTCTTTCGAATTATAAATAAATCTTGATCGCGTGGCTCTCATCCCCACCGTAGCTCCTGGCATGCTCTCGGACGCGCGTCCGTTTCTCATTTTTTCTCCCTTTTTTTTTTTTTTTTTGTTTTTTTTTTCTTTTTCCTTTCTTTCTTCCTCTTTTCCGCTGCCGTTGCTGATGCTGCTCCTTCTGCTTCTGACGAGTATCGCTCGAGGCTACTGCGCGCGGCACGGATAAGACGGGACGGGGTAAGCAAAGGCGAAGAAGAAGAGAAAAGAGAGAGGCTGCGGACTTGTTTCATGGCCCGAGCGGCTCCCTCCACTATCATATATAGGTATACGCACGCACGCACGTATTGCATATTATAAGAGATATATAGGTATGAGCAGAGCCGTAGCTGCTTTATGATAGGCATGCACGTATATCGTCTTTGAATAACGAGATCTTACATCTTATATTTTTAGTCCCTTTCAAAATTACTTTAAATTTGTTTTTACAAAAATGTAGATTAAGTATTAGCTCATTTTTTTTTTTCTCCATCAGAGATTGCTTGAAATTACAAATAAGTAAAAATCATCATTATCATCGTCACTGTTAAACATTTATTTTAATTTGAACGAAAATTAAACAGGGTACATGCAGTTTTTGTTAGTTGCATTTAACACAAATGTCGTGTTGAAAACTCACAAATCTTGGGTATGTTATAGCCTTATGCTAACTAACATCAGACACTAACTTTGTGTATTTATGAGTATTAGTTTAATTAAGATAATGCATGTTATTTATTTAATTTGTGTAGTTAAGTAAATTACAAAAAAATACTACACTTATATACTTATGTTGTGTTATCATGGTCGCAATCCATGTTTTTATTTTTTCCAACCTTGTAGTACACATGACAACACCAAACAAAATTCATTGCTGTACCCTAACATACACACTGAAATCAGTGATTTATTTGGTCAATTCACATTTAATAACCTTTTTTTAAATTTATTTAAAAGACTATTTCCTATAAGATTCCGTGCATTGTGGCGACTTCAGCGAGGGACAATTTCTCTCACTCGACGGCACCACCTGACATAGGCGCATACCGAATACTCTTTCGCGAACTTTTCTTGTATTTATACACCTACCAATGTCACATGGTCGTGGAAACTCTAATGAAACTTATTCGACCAAGTAAGTATTGCCGGCCATGACGCGGCTCCAGTGTATATGTTTTTTCTTCCACGAGCTTGTGGGCTTGGGTCCTTTAATCACTTTACGTCCATGCACCGGTACAAAACTACGAAACAGCATTCTGCGACCTCGGTAACAAAAATAACGTTTAATGACACTGAAGTCATACTTTGGGCTCCGTTATTGCGGACATTGGTAACCACTACTCGTAGTTTATTTTAGGCTTTGATATAACTACGCGCCTATACGCATATTGTACAGGTGTGCATAATATAATATAATATAATGTATGGGTACCATGTGGTGGTAGTAGCGGTGATGATGAACGAACGACTGGTTGCGGGAAAACTCGTTTGCGGCTGGTTGGTTGGTTGGTTGGTTGCTGCTGCTGCTGCCGTCGTAACACAGCTGCATCGACAGTGCAGGCGTCAATTATTCATTTCGCTACTACTTTATTATTTGCCTATCATCTTGCCACTAATCATTACCGAGGCTATCGAACTCAATTATTGGCGAAGAAGGCCATCCAGAAGCAGAGCATCCCAACACATAATACCTATGTGCAGTCGGGGCTATAAAACATGTACGTAAGCCCCATCTGGTCCTCACTTAACAACAGAGGTGCCCCCCCCCGCGCCCCTCTCTTTTTTCAGCCTCTCCCGCTACATTTTTACCATACGTATACGTTTGCTCAATAGAAATATTTATCTATACAATATGTAATTATTATACGTAATGTAAAAAAAAAAAACATAACATTGGGCTATACGATATTATTATTACAAGTACACATACATACGAGTTATGCTCGCAAGTAGCAAGCTCTGAGTTTACACGTCAATTCTAAATTATTCCATGTTCGTTTGATTTCTTCGAGTTATTAAATTTTTGAAAACATAATGCGACATAATGTACGTGCTGCAATAATGGCGGTGATGATCACATGGAATATGGAAAGCGAACGACGGAATGAGGGTTTGCGTACGAGTCCACGGCGCTATTGGATGGCAGAATAACTTAAAAATTTATTACCATGTACAGACACGTGGGTAAAACTCGCGGAAGAAAGGATATTTCGATGGTGCGTGGCGACGAGCGCCCACCGACAAATGAAAACATGTCCAAGTATTTGCCGCAGCTCGTATAGCTGCTCGATGACCAAGTAGTTACGTGAGCTGCAAGGGAGACGTGTAATAGCAAATAGAGTAGAGTAAAATTTTCTCGCGCAGAGGGACGAGAATGATCGGCTAAAACCACGAAGCAGCCGTCCAGGCAACAGGAAGGAAGTGGCGCTGCTTGATTAGTTAGGTATATGCCACCATGTCTGACAAATTCATAATCGTCCACGGACGACGATAATAATTATAATAATAATAATAATAATATTTTTGCCAACTTATTACTCGCGTTATGTCATTTGCTACAAAAAATTTACAAACACAAACGCACTTTTCCGTTTTCAGATGAATACCATTACATAGGTATACTGCGTGTGCTGTCACCGATGATGATAATTTTCATTCACAGCGTTGGTAAGTACTTACATTTGCGCAAGTTTGATCACATTGTCATTAGACGTTGTTTCAAAATTTACACATCTCAACAATATCATTTACTTACATTAAAACTTGGAAAAAAAATTAACACCTAATTTTATGTCTCTAGTCATGTAAATGGAGTGATGGTCCAAAATAGTTAAAGCATTGAGACACGTATAATATACTACGGATCAAAAGACAAGCAGAGAGAGGGAGAGAGAGATACGGCAAATGAACACAGGTGCATGGAGCGAGTAGTGCGCCGAGAAGATGAATGAACCTGACAATTCGCGGAGAGCAAAGACCTTTAATACATAGGTAAGCGGCTCTCTTTTCTCATTCATTGGCTCCCGTACGGGCGTTGTGACTACATACTTACTATATACTCCATCCTGGCTACAGCACTCTGTCGACTCGGGATAACCCCCCTCCCTCTCTTGCCACGGCTATCCATCCTTCTTCTGTGATATCACACACACACACACACACACCACGTCCTTCGTGGCTCTTTCTTGGCTTCTTGCGGGTTAGCATCGATCGATTCAGCCTCTCTTCTCAGTAAACGCTTAACTACTTATACAGGGTATATTATTACAACGCGCGCAATACGACACCGGTAACCACAAAACAAGTTAAAATTATTCTTCAACACTTGTAATTTTACTGTGCAGAAGACTTCTTTTTCTCTTTTGCCCCAAGGTATTTTTTTTTTAAGTACAATCAATAATTAGGTATTGTGTCTCATTTCTAAGCTGATGACAACAAGCCGTGACAACTGTAGCAGCCGTGACTTTGTACTCGTTAACCAAATACAAGAACAAAATTTTTACGGCCACAAAATAATCATGATGATCTGTCTGCATTTTTTTAAAACGGCTCAAATAGGGTTGCCATTGTAAATTATGTAAAAACAAAAAGACAGCGTTTTGAAACTCACATTATCTTAACTTGGGCACATTTTTTCGCATTTTTTCTCACAAGAATTTATACATTTGAAACTGTTGCACATGCAAATAAGACGAAAGCGATATGATGACCCACATAAAAACTTAAGTTATTGGATTATGTGCAAAATGTATATTTTCAGCTTGTAGCAGGTATAACTTTGATGATTTTTTTCCTCCGTAGATTTCATGCATGCATGCAAGTAATATCTCCACCTCGGATGGAATCGTTAACATAATACGCTGATTTATTGTACGTAGGTGATAGGTTTCTTGGCTTTGTCGCTTTTTCCGTGGCTAAAGTCGAGCGACAGAGCAAATAGACAGCTGTCTGGGAAAACGAAGGTGGCCCATTGATTTCAAAGGGAAGTCGCCGTCGACCAAGTACTTACAACCGAGCCTGCCATGCCTGCCTCTCGGCTTATTTTCATTTCCGTAGTCCTTACCTCGAGAACTAATGAAGAGAAAGGAAAGGGGGGGGGGGGAGGAGGGGCACACACAACTATAATAATGGAGATTCTGCGCTTTTGCCCAGTCTTAGATGTGTGTGAAGCAAATTCAATGTGGATATATTTGTGCTAATTGTAAAGGGTAAAGGGGAAGAAAAAAAAAAAAAAAGGTCCAGACAGAGTAGGAAGTAGCTGCATTAATATACAGATATGGCATACCGATGGGATAAGTAAGTATATGCAGGTACAATTAAAATAAAATGGCATCCTTGATATTTTTCCAAAAGTGGCCCGTCCAACCGAACAACCGAAAATTGAGATAAATTGTGCAATAGAGCCATCGACGAAACAGACACAAAGCTGATGGTGCCAAAATACATTATTGTACACGTGTGCGAGTAGTAGTAGTAGTAGTGCATGAAGAGTTACGTTACACGTATAATAATTATATAGAGGTACTTGTGCTTATAGCTGTAACTTGTAGCTGGCTCGCGCACGTAAAGGTGAGAGGGAAAAAAAGCGAACTGCAGCAGCAGAGTTGTGTGTAGAGCGCAAAGAAGAAGAAATGAAGTAAAAATGAAAGGAGGGAGGCGAAGGTCAAGCGGTTCTCCGTGTAAGACGCGTTCCCACGATCTCATGAATGAACGGACTCGCGTGGCTACTCGTGCATCAGGTGGGGAGGGACAAACTTCCCCTACGTTATATAGACTTACTCACACACAGACAGAGATCGCCGAGCCGCTCACTTCCTTTCGCCTGCTCACTTTACAAGCTGATATATATATATATATATATATATATATATATATATATATATGACAAATCTGTAAAACTTTAGGCTATCGTGAACCTCACCTTTAGCTTTAACAATAATTCTTGATCTCGTCTGGGACATGTGAATATAATAAATACCTACAGGTACACGTGTCTTGCTATTATTCACAACAACTTTACAATACGACGATGTTATAAAAATACATGTGTAATCGATACACATCAATAGTGGGCTTTGAAAAGAAAATAATTTATACTTCCTTAAAATTAAAAGTTTCACGGATTAGCTCATATACATATACTTACCTATTAAATATGGCTATACCTTGTTTGACGGACTACACGCATTATATACGCAGCACCTGCAGCACTCTTTTCTCCTTCCTTCCTTCCTTTCTTTCTTTCTTTTCCTCTTTCTTCATTCGCCTTTGTACTTACTTAGTAGTGATGCGATCGTCGCTTAGTATATATATTTTCTTCTTCATCTTCTTGTTCCATCGTCATTATCATTATTATGATCATCTTGTCCTTTAAGTTTTCTTCGCTCTGGCATCTTCGCGGAACGAGCACAAAGATTTGGATGACGCCTATCACGCAATGGTGAACCAAATAAACCATCTTGCAAGGGTTTACATAAAATCGTTGTGTGAGAGCATAAGTGAAGTTTAATCCATAGCTGTGAGGTTAAGCAAGTCTGTACTTGTATGTTTTTTTTTTTTCATTGAGAATAACAATGAGTTAAATACAACGATCGGTGGACCTTTCAAACAGCAACTGCATAGAACAATTTTATTCCCATCTTACAGGTACATGAAACTTATCTAGTGGCTGCTTGAAAAATATAATAACGCCTCGCTTTAAGATTATCGTCCGATCCACGAATATCGCATATTTTCAAGTGCATCAATGCTTGATTGGCCTGTACCTATATGATAACCTAAAGTTATACATTGCAACATGAGAAACAACGGAGGAGGCCACAGCATAGTTTTGGCTGATATGTCGTGGTAACTTGGATACCTACGTAGAAAAATTTGCTCGGCTCAAAAAAAAAAAAAAAAAAAAAAAATTAGTCTGAATGATTAACCAAATTCCAAAGACAAAATTGGAGCGCAATTGATTTTACGGTGTTCGTAAGTGTGGATATCGAACGCCATGATCAGACCCCAAGCAGTAGTTGCCCGCGCATATACGTAAAACTAAATCAAAAAGAAGTAATAACAATAATAATTTATTTCAGCGGTGGCTAGACAGTAGCCCAAGGGAGTCTATAAATTTGGCACACCCTCAAATTAATTTATACCTTCCGCTCTCTCTTTCTTTCGGTTTTCATTGGTAACTTCATAATATCCTACCTTACCAGCCGCAGAGAGGTTTCGAATATATACATATATATACATACATACATACATATGTGGTGGCATCCTCCGCGCTACCTATGCGCGAACGAACAAACCTTTTCACTTGCTCACTTTGGGGTAGCACCGATAGATGTAGCTATAAGATACAGCCTCGTACCGACGACCGACGTTCATTCATGAATGTTTACTCAATGTCGTCAATAAGCTATACAACGTTTAACCATTCATTCCCGCATACCTATACATACCTATACCGTTATTCGCTCTTTTTTTATTCATATTTTCCTGTAAGTTTGTGTGTATGACGGATAGCTACACACTGAATGCATCCGAGGGATGGGTTGCGTATATTATGTTTATTACGTAAGGTATGGAATTTCGGCACGGCGACGGATAACAGACCGTAACAGATAGAATAATAATGCTACTGACGTTATTGGTTTAGAGGAAAATTGAGGGTAAAAATAACTAGCCACAGCAGTCTCTGCGCTTATATAAGTATACTGTCGGGAGAAAGAGAGAGAGAGAGAGAGAGAGAGACACACACACATCACACTGCATATTCATTCGGGTAATGGCGGAGGAACTGCTGCTACTCTCCTCTTGCTGTAGCTTTTGGGGACGGAACGAGAACAGCAATTTAGGAGACGGTGCAAGCCATTTATGTCATTCAAGCAAAATGCTTGGCTTTGAGCTCCACCAATATACCCAACTACGACTATACATAATATTTATGTTTAAGAGAATGGTGTGGTCACTTACTTGATCATATATCATACATTACATCGTAAAAAAAATCATTTGCGTGGAAAGAGAGTTTTATATATATATATATATATGACTCTACGTTAACGATGTTACGTGTGTGTACGCGTGTACACCCGGGCACGCAGTCAACGAAAAAGTGGCTCATACAGTTATCGCTCACGAGAATTTGAACGAGTGAAAATGATTGGAGGCACAGATTAAACTTCGTGGAACGATTATCAATGCCCCGAAGCATCGCGTTAAACATATATTACGCGGATATTATAACATCAATACTTGTACCTATACCTATCTGTGTGCGTTATATATTGTAAGCGCAAGATATCACAATTACGCTAATACGTTTCTTTATTTATTGTTTTCTTTTCTCTTGTTTTTTTTGCTTTAATCGTATCAACAAGGTCCGGCTGCATGCATGATTGGTGTAAGATTAGAGTAGAATACATTGATTCATAACATCAAGAATCACTGGACTAGAATAGCTTTGGTTTTTTTTTTTTACGAGTAAAACGCAATGTACATCTTACTACGCGCATTTAACATATCATCATTGTAATACATTAATTATATGAAAGGAGAAAAAGATTGCCAACAGTAAAAAAAGTAACAAGTAACAAAAGTCTTTTTATGCTCGGAATACAATATACCTAAGTACCGGGACGTAATAGTGTAACGATTGTGCAGCACAAACTCAAGTTGCGTTTGTTGTCTCCGAGTTTTGAAATTAGACATACGACATATCTCTACAAACTTTTTTTTATTTTTAGTCGTTAAAATCGCTAAACTTACCCATAACAAGCGATTGTTGTTATTGAGGTGTCCCAAAACAATAGTTACAGTGTCCAAGGATAATATATAGCATATAAGTATAATTTCTTACGAACGTACCCATATTACCCGTAGAATCCAAACTTGGAAGTTTGAATGATCCAAAAGTGGTAGGTTTTTTTTTTTTTTTTTTTTTTTTTAACACGCGTTACGGTGAAAACATAATTTAATCTCAAAAAGTTGCAAATTTAATTTAAAAAAAAGTGTTTTCTGATACTTGACACAGTTTTAAAAGTCCCCAAGTTAGGTGAAAAATGCGAGAAAAGAACTTATAATGATGTTTTAATACACCTCGATGGATCAGGTGCATCACACATGGGCAGTATACTAATTATTTTATTCAGAAATTGGCTGACGACTATTGATTGTTTAAACGTTACTTGTTTGTTCAAGTAATGGAGCATAATTTCCATGCCTAGTCCAAATTTAACAGTTGCGCTGATGAAGTATATTTGCTTCGTTGAAGGTAGATAGTTTCAAAATATTTAAATTTCTATGTATATATTCCAAGTATACAGCCTATGCAGCCTTAATCTCATGCATAACTACTAGTCACCTTTGTATTGTTCCCGTGTTGTGATCGCAACTGCAGGTAAGTGAGTAGGTATACAATAAGTGATAGTGTAGATACAGGTTTTTTTGTTATTGAGTGAAAGAGTCGCACGACACATTTATACCTACAGACATTAAATAGAGAACAATGCTCTAACCACTCGAGTGACAATTATAAAATTGAAGTGAGCGCGTACGCATGACTTTAAACGCCCAGCATACAATAATTGTGTTGATGACAACGCCTACGATTTTTACTGCAATGTACAGTATGATTTTGTGTCAACTGTATTGTAGAAAAATGCCTAACGAATGTATGAAAATGCACACTCGCGCATGAACATTATTGAAATGAGTACGTAATTTTAAAAATCATTTTCCGAATGGACAAAAAAAAAAAAAAAAAAAAATTGAGTACGAATAAAAAGCTTTTTTGTTTCTTTTATCTTTTTTTTGATGTCACATAGGTATTCTCAAGCGGAACTGATGCTACGTTAGAGTTTTTAATGTACATGTTTGTTTTTTTTACGTACGCACACTGATATACACACATACATTATCACTTAAGAGTTTAAAAGTTGTCGTTCGAGTTATTGATTAATTTCAAAAAAATACGTAAATATTTGAATTTTATAAATAACAAGTGTGTATTTTTAGTTGTTCATAAAACATAAATGTCAGCTTATTTCAATTTTTCTGATGATTACGATAAATTTATAAATGAATATGACCAACGGAGAGTAATTAAATCTAATGGCATCTATAATATTGTATGCCGAATCTTAGGGAACAGTCGTAGCTCAGCTTGTATTGATCAAGTAGGCACGGGTTCGAAACTCGGTCGGGTAAAATTAAACATATAATTCCAGAGTTGTTTTGACTGTGATTTCTTTCCAAGCCTCAAAGACTGGATCCGAGATAAAAAAAAAAAAAAAAAAAAGAAGTCTCATGAACCAAGTAAATTGTAATGGAAGTGTCAAAATCTGATTATAAAATGCATGCCAAATCCGAGTAAAAGAGAGAAAGTAGGTGCATAAGGCTTTGGAGTCCACCAGTAACTTCCGGTGCTAAGTCAATAAATGGGAGAGAGGGAACATGACACATTGTGTACACGCACACTCCCCCCCCCCTCACTTTGTTTCTTTTAGTTTTTGGTGTAAGTCACGCGTACAGCTAATGTATCTACATTAATATTAACTTGTATTACGAGTAAAGATGAAAAAAGAAGATTAGTAGGAGAGACGAGAAAATAAAAGAGGAGCACTGGGTGTGCGGGGGAGGCAGAAACATATAGCACTCCGAGACAAAGAAAGGAAGATGGGGCCGTTCAACACTAGAGGGCTCTCTAATGAGGATGCTGCTGATTATTCAATTCGTGAATTATCTCCCTCTCTTTATATATATATATAAAGAGAGATGTGCTCATCCTAATATGAACACGAGTACGTAACAAAATTAGCTTGGCTTGATACTCTCATGTGTCCCAAACAAAAACAAAAAACATCAAAAGTACATGTAGGTGCGGTGTACACACGCGCAGAGACGTTTAAAAAAGTAATACTTTGACATAAGATTTATTTTAACTTAGTGATTTTAGCCCTAAATTTTAATTCTTGTAATTGCAAAAATTTTATTTGCTATTGTATCCCTAAATTTGTGTACTTTTTTTTTTTTTTTTTTTTTTTTTCTTCATTTCTCAAATTACAGAAAATGTATTATGCAGTGTTAACTTTTATGCGTTCAAGTTAAGCACATTAGAGCGTGATTCTATTTATTATTGGCCCTTCGATCGATTTGCGGTTCAAGATCCATATGCTGTCTCAATTTTGTGAACCAATGTGTGTTTTTATGTATTTACGTACATACAGTAGCAACATACGTTTTATGTTTAGCTACTTTTTTTTTGTTTCACGTTGACTAAAGCCCGTTTTTATCCATAATGATCTTGGCGTGTATATTTGAAACATTTCGAGATGGTAAGTAGATTACTCAAGTAGCTAACCAAAAGATTTTAAGCCCCATAATTTCGGTATTTACACAACACACACCACGCTTACAGAATAAGACCTAATAGTCTAATAGATTGGAAAATTTTTGCATGCAATTAATAACTATGAACTTTTGAAGCTTGTATAAGCAGGATGTCACGTACATGAGAATTCAACCAAATATTTAATCCGCAAATTAAAAAACATTTGACGAAATATAAATATATGTGATATGTCACTATGATTATGATTATTATTGGGTCAATTCAGAGATTTTCAATGTATTGTGTATGACCAATGTCACTTGAATAACAAATATCTTATGTGCGAGAGTATTTATTGTGAATTTTGCTTCACGGGCTAAACCAATAGACGATTACTGCATCGATGGAAAAGCTCACTATACCTACTCTTAGCTTTTTGAATATAATTGAATGAATGAGGAGACAAACGTACCGAGTGAGCTCTCCGGGTCTGATAGGTCCGAGAGAGAAGGAACCTTGCGCATGGCGAAAGCACCGCTGAAGCGTCCGGGAATATTTGGCACGAGGCCTTCCTCCTCGGCATCTGAAGTTAACTCCTGCTTCATGAATTTAGACATCATCATCATGCCACCGCTGTAGCCCAGTAAGCCGCTGACCCCGGTCGCATGCTGCTGAAACAATTTAACGCATACTATCATCATCTACTTACGTTACTGATAAATAAATTTAGGTGGTTAACATATGGGTATTATTATGCCATACCACAAGAGGTATACGTGATACACAACATACTTAATTATAAACGCACGAGCCCCTATTATTGGATCAAATAATTCGGAACAACAGTTGGATTTCCGCAAAGTTATTTTGAATGGGGGTTACATGGACATCAGCAGTTGTTATTATTTTTATATTGTGTTCCGATAAATAACTTGACTCTCAGTCTTGCTATTTTTCACTTGATTAATTAAAATTTACAATTACATTTATTTTGATAATATCCAAAAATCCTATGGTTGGCATTTTAGGTAACGCATTACGTAATTAGAATTTATAAAATCGATTAGAATGCAAGGCCAGCTGAAAAATTTTTCGCCAAATAGTTTTTTTAGCTTCGACAATGATTGACTGAACACTAAGGGCTATACGGATGAATGCACGGCCACGTAATATAGTAATTATTATATTGTAGTGCGTTGCATTGATATTGATGTATATCAAATTCACAGTGGCAATATTATTTTTCCTGTGTTTTTTGATACTGGATATAATCGTTAAAAAATGAAAAAATTTTTTTTTCAATTGCACAACATTTACAGCATGTTTTCACAAAAAAAGGTTGGCATGCAAGTGGCTGAAAAGTGTTGATGGAAGCTTTTTATTTCGCATTTTATCCTACCGGAGTAGTGCATGGATAAAAGCTAGCAGCTTAAAGCTGAGAAAATTACACATGGGGATGCACATATCTTTGCAGCGTAGCTCGCGCAAAAGCATAAGAGAGAGAGAGAGAGAGAAAGAGAGAAAGAATATGTTGAGCAGCGTGCGGATGAAAAAAAAAAAGACATGGCAACGAAAACAAGGAAGATAAAGAAAGAAATAAGGGGAATGACGAGAGGCTCTACGGGTGAATTAGGGCTTTGTGAGTAGAGTGAATACACCCGAGAGACAGGAAAAATGGAGGAATAAGAGAGTAGGTATGGGAGACGAAAGAGGGGGATTACCCATACGCTATGCATATTACGAGAGACAAAGAGCCCAAGAGTTTGAGAAGTATAGGTAGTAAACGAGAAATGGAAGACGGACTTTGTTCTTTTAAAGCAAGAGTTCTCAAAAGAACATTTTTTTTTTTTTTTTTTTTTTCTACTTGAATAAGGTAACTCCTCCAAATAATGTGAAATGCTTATTTCGATGAAATGAAGTGCAAGGTGATGACTCTGGAAGTCTAAGGGTGAGATTACATAGAGTCTGGCAGTCTGCAGACTGACAGGCTCGATCCCATTACAGCCCACTAGAGTGGCAGAGAGGTCCGATCACGTGATCGAGCGAGCAATTGTAGTGGTCACGTGATCGGACCTCTCTCTCACTCTAGTGGGCTGTAATGGGAGCTAGTCTGCAGACTGCCAAACTCCATGTAATCTCACCCTAACAACACTTGAGACATATGAGATATAATTTAAGATTTCTACCTTACCGGTTACTCCATCTAGACTTGATAATTGTAATATTTGAATAAGTGTTTTCGAGGATTTAGGTTTTGGGTGTACCTAATATCATTTATCCAAAATAAATATTTGCATTTAATTGCTTAGAAATCACTAAACCAAAGTTTCTCGAACCCATCACCTTTTATGTATCAAAAAATTATGCATTTCTTTAGAAAAAGACGTTTACAAGCATTATTAATGTTACTATGAAAAAACCAAGCCCAGGTTAAAAGAAATGTGATGTCGCCAGTGTATGTTTACAGTGATAGGGTAATTGTTTGAAAATGACTCGAAGAGGATTGTACGTGAATGCTCTGTATAGTAGGACAAATAACACATAAATCTTGGATTTTTACGCCTATATTATGTAGAAATCATAATTTTTTTTATTTTTACACAGTCGATTTTCTCGATACTGTAGAGTCTCCATTTATGCTATTATCGCTCAGTGCAGCGCTAGTGTCAATATCATCATGTGTTCGGTCCCGTACGAACGGTCAGTGCATTAGATTTACGTCATATTGAAATCATCCAACCTTAAATTGATGCGTCTACCTAACAAGTGCCAAGAAGCAGAGCATTAGAATAAATAAAGTTGAATGTTTGCGTTTTGGAGTTGCAAGTCATATATTGAGGTTATTGTTCAGGTTTTGTATCTTAAAAATTGTAATTTGTGTTCGAGATAAACATGAAGAATCCGATTCTCATTGTAAACTCTGTAATGAAACGTTTTTTTACAACTTGACATAATTTTTTGGTTAATTAAACATGATCAGTCTCTTGCATCTTCGCGCGCCAACTGCGTTGAGTCGAAAGTTTGATTATTTAAAATTTTTCGAGCACCATTCAAGTAAACGGTTTATTTTTTCCAAATAAAACATTTTGATTTTTAATTAATTTTAAAGTTGAAACGGACTCATACATGTGAATTTTCTAACTATGGGTTTCCTGACGTGATTTTATAAATAACGGTATCTCAGGAATAGTTGGTCGTAAAAAGCTGCGGTACACGCAAATAATATGTTGTTTCCAACATAATTCAATTTGACAATGATCTTTCGTAGAACAGAAATCGAGTGTGACTATTTTGATTGAAGGCAGATGTAATGAGAGGAGCAGAGCCGGTACGTGTAGAGTAAATTTACAACTAATAATTGTGACACAAGGCACAGCAGCAACTCGAGCAATCGTAGGACGATGAACTAGATGTGTGCGTGTATGGCCTCGGGGGGGGGGGGGGGGCTTAGCAAAAGAGACAGAAAGAAAGAGCAGAGAATGAAGCGCACGGGAATTATGAATGAGCCGCTGGAACGGCTGTTTCTTCTGTTGCTGATGCTGTTGAATGACCGAAGTGTATACGTATAGAGAGAGCTGTATATATATAGCGTAACTACACTGTGCGCGTGTGTGGAGAGAGCGAGATAGAGAGAGAGAGAGAGAGAGAGAGAGCAATGTGGTTGGTATACCTACATGTGTATACACCCATACAGCAGTACAAGAGCAGCTGGGCGATGTGTGCGTGTGCGCGCGCGTGTAAACCTGACGTGCGTGTGCGTATAATATAATATCTGTGTGTATACCGCCACTGAGTGTGTACTGTGTACTGTTACATTGATAGTGGGTGAAACTACATCCAAAATTAAGATGGAAAGAAATGAAGAGAGAGACAGGAGGGGAGAATACTAAACTTGACCTTCACACGGGCGGCGAACGAGTTAAGCCGAAGGGCAGCTTATTGAGGTGCTCTCTGCACTCTTGTTCACGTAGCTGCATACTTATAACATGGTGTGCCTATATGCATGTAACAATATGCAACAGGAGTAAGTACATGGGAAGCTGCACTTTTTTGGTTTTACGGACATGTATGCAGTACTAACACACACAAGTAGAATTAATGTGATTATATTCGTGTATTATCTACATACTTCAATTGAAAATTCAGCTGACTTGCACCTGAAGCTCATCAGTAAATGATTAACCGTAACGTATGTAGGTATGCCAAATGAACTATTGGATGCTCTAGTAGTAGTAAAAACTATAAAAAAGAGATTGGTGAGTTTTAAGATAGAAAGGAGAATGAGAATATGGAAAAGAGTTATACTTTGATAATGAAGCTCAAGCACAATGTCTGTAAGGCTAAATGAAACCTTTTGACTTGGATCACTCCATCCGCGAGCTGATTAAAGCTGCTGTGTGTGTCTGTCTCGGTCGTTCAATAAAAAAAAAAAAAAAAAAAAAACTAAATGGTACGTGAATTTTTACCCAGACTCTGAAATAAAAAATTGATATTTACGGCGCGTATTGCATTATTCGCGGTGGTGTGTATAAGACGGTAGGATAGAGTCGGATAGAGTAGAGTAATGCTGACATTATTCTACACCAAGCGAGATAAGAGAAAATGCTTTTCGCGCGGATTAATGTTATTTGCAAGCGGTCCGCAAAATATACTTATGTAGATAGGTAACCATGAATTTATAATATGAACTCCTCCTCGTCCCCATCATCCTCTTCGTCCTATTCGTATTATACTCGGTTATTCAATGTGCGTGTTTAGCCTATATTATTCGAGCGTTCGCTCGTCGAATCTACGGGAAGGGGCTGGGGACAATTCGTACCAAATATTTGTACAAAAAACAAAAGTGGTACGATGAAAAAGGTAAAAAAAAAAAAAAAAAAAAAAAAAAAAAATCTACATAAGACGTGCGAGTAGCGAAGGAGGAAGAGAAGGGATAAAAGCGTTTGAGCACAAGTTGAACAATTGTTATAATGATCAAGATTACAATTTTGCAGCCAGTTCGAGTAAAAGTCATATAATTAACCATGTATGTATATACGGGTAGAATTTTCTCAACTGCCCCAGCGCCACCGCAGACAGGCTGCGTGCCTTAATAAATGCAGATGAAAATTTAGTAATTAGTAGACATGTAAGTAACAACATAATATTTTATTGTTAACAATCAAGGAGTAATGAGTTTACATTAATAAAAATTACTGAATTTCCATTTTTATTTTTATTAATGTAAACTCATTACTCCTTGTTTGTTAATAATAAAATATTATGTTGTTACTTACGTGTCTACTAATTACTAAATTTCCATCTACATTTATTAAATGTTATTTATATCATAAAAAAAAAAAATTAATAAATAAAAGTATCTTGTGGTGTGAGGCAGCGTTAGGAGCGGCGGCGGGCGCGTAGCAGCCGCCAGTGCCGCGCGGTGACTCGCACCTATAAGTTCATCGGTCCAATACATAAAAATATCTCATTTTTTTATTGACTAGACTTTATTAAAATTGTCTCGTCTTTCAATCTAGATGGACAAAAAAGTTCTAAAAATTGTACATCATGAGATTTAACGCATTTTTACCAACATTTACATTTTTATAGGTTATAGAGTGAAAATTTGTGAAAACTGATAGCGCCATCAGAAAGCTGAGAAAAAAGTGCATGGGGATTTATGCTTTTGTCATTTTTAAAACATTTTTCTCAGGCACAAAAGACGAAATGAAAAAGTCGTTTTTTACGCTCACGCAGCCTGTCTGCGGTGGCGCTGGGGCAGTTGAGAAAATTCTCCCCATATACTCAAGTAGTGCGAATTTAATATAACACTTTGCGGCAAATACCATAAAACACAAAGCAATACAATTGAAGAGTTGTCGGAGCTACATAACGTTATTATGAATGTATGTGTATATAAATACAGGAATATGACCGATGCAACATGTACATGTAGGTCTCTGTTTTGCAATAAGATTAGCGCATTCTCGATTATTCAATTATTTAGCACACGATGTACGATTTGGCGCATCTCTTTTTGTCTTTCTTTTCGTTATAACGTTTGCGGTATTCGTTCAAAAGACTGTGACTGCGTGAATGAGCGTCGTCATCAGGCGTAATTGAATTATTTCCTGGGGTCTGCCAATGCTCCATACCATCGTCTCAATCCCGCTCAATCCTCTGTCCCTGTTCTCTTACATGATAAAAACATAATACTTTATAATGACAATAGCTCCAATAACGCGTGCCCATTGTATGTCCGCATATTCAGCTTTTTTCTGCGTTATAGATACTGTGTAGGTATGTTTGTAGGTATATGAGACATACGTGTCTAAAAAGGACAAAGTTGTTTTGATGTTTATTCGCTCGTAGCGGCGACAATTATGAACTCATGGAATATCAACTTTCAGTAAACTAACCTCATTTATATGTGATTTTGGATACTGAATTACCAAAATGAGAGATGTGTATCGTTGGTTACTCGGTTACTCATAACCTTCCATTTACGAAACAACGATAATGAAATCCATAACGATACTTGCCGCCGTCGATTTTGAATAAAAAAAAAAAAAAAAAAAAAAAAAAAGAGAGCTTACCTTTAGAGATCGATGATCAATTGGATATCCCTTCCTGATTCCAGGGGCTTCTTCGTAAAAATCTTGTTCCTCTTCTCCGAAATCATACAGAGATGATTCAAAATCCATGTTATCTGAAACAAATATAAAATTCGTTTGAATAAAAACAGTACGAAGTATTTAAAATAAACAAGCTATAAAACACAAATTAATATAACCGTAGGAAAATTATGATATTTAATGTTTTTTCATTGGACAATCACTCGAATCACTCAATGGATCACTAGGGGTAAGTGTACCTATCTCCGTGGCACGTACTGAAAATTCCAACTTAAATGCACCATAAAAAATGGTATACTAATATTTTTTGGAATATTTTTTTTTTTAATCTTACATAATCTCTTACGGATTATTTAAAAAAAATTTATGAAGCTAAAACTGCAGTAGAATATTTTTAAAACGAATGAAAACGGTATGCTGGTATTACCGTAGTTGTGTACCTATATTACCGTGTACGTATTACCGCGGATGTCCCAATCACCGTGTCCGTATTACCGTGGGTGAAGAAAGTTGTATTTGCGGAATATAAAAAAAAAATGCAAATTTCACCTACATTTTCTACATGACTTATTTATTGTTTTAAAAAAATATTACTTTTTTTTGTACTTGCTTATTCATTTAGTAGGAATCTTATACATTTTTGAGCACTCAGCAATAGATTTTTCAGAATAGATACTTTTCAAAGCTAATTTTAATGTCTCTGGAGAGTAACACTTTTTGTTTTTCTTTATTTCGATCGATTTCTTGCCTTTCTTGCCTTTTTTAGTTTTATTCATCTTGGTTACGTTAGATCGACGTGCTTACCTACTAATTGTTTACGTCACGAAGTAAGAGATAGGAAAAAATATAGTGTTAAGCACGTAAGCACCATTTAACCGGGGCTACCATACGGACGGACTTTCTGGTCGCATAATGTGAACGATAAAAGTATTTCTTAAAATATTCAAGTATAACGATATATAACGTTGCTAAAATTAATTGAAACGTTTTTTAAATAATTTTTTGATTCGATATAAATTAGTCATATTTCCACTTTAAAGATTAGTAACAGATTACGAGACTATAATTTTCTATATGCTGACAGGCATAGAAAGTGTATCAGAATAATTGCCTCATACACCTGGCTCCTCCCATTAGGCTTCGGCAATTCGATTCATTTGACCGTCTAAGGCTTTCATCGCCGCTGCACGTTGGTCGTCTGCAGGGTTTGGGAACCAGCACTCCGAGACCCAAGAGAGTCTTTTTCACGAAGATCAGATTACGGCGTGTGCACACACACACATACACACACAATGCGTGTATGTCTCCGGTTAACCGATGGGAAGAAGAAATACAAGAGAAAGCGAACGTGATGGAGGTGGCGAGGGTAGTAGGAAACGAGATGGAGTGTACACCAACAGATGGTAGATAGTATTATATAGAAGCTGCATGGACGCCTCTCGTCTTTGCTCGTCGACTACAGACATGCACAGCTGACAAATTTCAACAAGGATCCAGATATCATTTTTTTTTTCCCCACTTGCACTGTACCTATATTTTGCGTACAGGTGCATTGTAGTTGTTATATTGTAGAAAAAAATTTTTTTTTGTTAAAAATTATTTTTTAGATAGCAAACAAAATTTGAAAACCTTTAGTGTACAGTTTTGAGTAAGAATTTTTAATTTGGCTTAAAACATCATTATTTTTGCTTTTTGTGATTGGTTGACCGTAACGTGCGGTATTATCAACATTAATTTCAAGTATTCTGCTGTACGTTTGGCATGTTTTGATAAAAAGTGTTGAAAAAAATTTTTTAATATCATTTTGAATTTTAGTGTCATGTACCAACGTGACATTTTCACAAGGGCACACAAAATTCTGGTTGATACAAAGCATCACCCAAAAATGCTTTTTTAGTAGAAATGTTGCGTATATAATATGCCCTAATATCGGGCAGTGCTGTCTCCTTCCGAAGCTTTCCTTATGTAAGCGCTGATCTTTGGGAAAATTAAAAAAAAAAATCAACAAAATTCAACTTTTCTTCAAGACAAAAGGAGCTACACATTATCAGTTATTACACATTCGAAGCTTTTTAAATTGTAAGTGCCAAATATAAGTATATGTAATTATACGAGATCAACTCTGCATTGAGTATGGATTCAACAGTGCCAAAAAATTAATGATTTGTGTCTCAAAAAAGGTATAGACGATGCTTTTACGTGACTTCCATCAACAGATGTAGTCACAGCCAAGCCCGTTGGCGCAAAGAGCAACCGTAAATTTTCTCTCTTCATCCCTCCCACATTTTACGATTCTTTTAATGTAAGAATGTAATGAAAGCTACTACGAGAATAGCATGTTAATTAAATAACAATAATAATAATAATAATAATAATAATAATAATAATAAAAGGATGTGGCTATAAGGTCAAAGCTTGGAGTACACTTAAAATTCAAATATTTACTATGCAATTATAGTAAAATATGTTAAAACGTTCAAAATAACAGTGCCTCGAGCTTTTTCTTGTTGTAACGTAACTATAAAGTACAGCGGGCTCGGAGGAAATTTTTTTTTTTCCAAGTTAAAGTTACCATAAGAAAATAAAATCTAATTTGACAGTTCAAATTGCGTTTTGGTCGAGCCAAGTAACTTTGACGGCAAGCAGGAGTTATTATCAAATACGAAAAGCAAAAGCCAACTCACACGTAGATGTGTATAACCAAGTCCAGGTGGCGTAGAAAGAAGAATGTACTTACATGTGGGCTCACGTAATTTTATCTATTTACCCATATAGCTGCGAATGTGTTTCTATACATGATGCAAGCGAACGAGGACAAGTACAACGTACTACTTAATAAGACGAACCGAAGAATTGAGAGCCACTGAGGAAGTATTGGAAAGAAATTGGCTGATGCGTGTACGCTCTTGCGGTTTGATGGATCATTTTACAGGCGAGGTTACAGGCTGCATGAGGCTTGTGAGACCCCTATAATACTGAAAAGTTTTAAAACACCCTCGCCTTGGGCGATCTCCAACGTTTCAGCTCACGGGTATCAGTATGTAGTGATGCGTGGTTAACACACACTTACACACACGTCTCTCTCTCTCTCCACATACACAATGTTGTGTGTTGATATACATCTACTAGACGTTGTAGTGTTGTGTGGACGTTGTGGATACAATATTAAATTTATAATCGGATTTGAGAGAGCCAACTAAAAAGATTCAGATATTTCAAGTCTAATTATAACTGCCGAGTCAACTAACGTATCTCATCGCCCTGTAATGTACAATGTTTATAAAAGAAATCCTTACATGAGGAATAATAATAATAATAATAATAATAATAATAATAATAATTTAAGGAGGTTGACTACCTTAAGCAATTGACGGTCAGTTTTTAACTAAAATTTATGTAAAGCTTCAAAAATGTATAAAACAAATTTATGTGAAGTTTCAACATCTCTAGAGTGCTTATGCAATGAGAAATTAATGAAACAAATTTTGTGAATTTTACATGCGTTCTTATGGAAGACCGTTAAAAGCGATTCTTATAATAACAATTTTTAATACAATTAACAGTCAGATTTGGACAAAACTGTAGTCAACAGTAAATTAACATCTGCCTTTTTATAATGTAAAATAATCACGTTGATTAGGTCTTTGTAAAAATAGTTATTAATCAATAATCTGGAGGGTAAATACAACTCAATATTAAATTACAGGACATACGCACGCATTTCTAACCTAAAAAAGGCACAAAGTCGGACCTCTCTCTCTCTCTCGCACCCAAAGGTAGTCAACCTTCTTAAGTCTAGTGGTTAAGGCACATAAAATTAGAACTGTACGGATGCTGAGGTCGTTAGAAATAATAACGTATCTTTAACTCACGCGTACGTTCAAGCATTAAAATTAAAAATCAACAAATTCGCAATTAATCAGTTGATCCCTATCCATCTATTCAGTTCTGGGCTATATACATTTTTTCATTTAAATTAAATTACGTTTTTATTGTACAAGGAAACAAGGGTGTTGAAAAAAAATTTGATATTTCCGAATGATTTTTGCCAGGTGAATCGCGGTGATTGTGCCTTTGATGAAAAATAGTTACAAAAACGAGATACAAAGAAACAGTACACTGTTTATTATACCTTTGGTTATTATTGAAATATAAGCACATTTTTTTGTGTAAAAAGTGTAATGGGAAGATTTTATCATCACATTAATTTTTCTTTGTAAAAATTACTTGATCATGAAATCATTAACGATATTTATTAGAACCATATCGTAGTTTTCACTGTTATAGTTTTCTGTTTACTTGAGAAAAATAAAAAAATCTTAAAAAAAAAAGTTTCTCAAGCGCATCTACAACTAGATTCAAACTTGTTTTCGCTCTTTCTTCCTCTCTAGCTCATTCACTCTTCCACTTTGATACCGTATTTTCCAAGTATACTTACAAAGATCCGAGCAAAGATCGTTTTAAACAAAAAAATGTTTCAACAGTTCTTTACTGTTTCTTGTAAGAAATTTAAAAGTCAACCTCACAGTCAACTATAATAAAGTTGTGGTATACCGTACATCGAATCATAAAATATTTTTTTATACTTCTCTTAGTAAAACCGGTGTCTATTCTCTTACACACTCACATTGTTGATTTTAGACGAGGTTAATGAATATGAGAGGATGGCTTCGTGTGTGCGATACTTGCTAATTGATAAATAATAATTGGGTAAGCTCATGATTTGTCCATAGTTAAAAAAGATGCAAAAAAATGTGGATCCAAAGTAATTTAGTTTAGGTGAGAACATATTATAAGTATCTAGAAAAAGAAGCTATACAGTAAGAAATAGGTTAAAAATCATAAAGGTAGGTCAAATAGCAATTATTAAAAACTATAAGTTACAGGTTATTGGATTATTCTTTTTATCGACATAATAACATTCGCTTCAAATATAAAGCGTAAAAAGACGTTAGCATTTATGCTACGAGATAAAATAAACTGTTATGATACACCAAAAAGAAAAGATCTTACGATGAAAAACTACTAATAGTTTAGTGATAAAAATTTATATGATAAAACTTGTTCAACGTCCACACACAATTATAATATGAATGAACAAAATTACGAAGAAATTTTACATAAATTTACAGAAAAAAAAGTATAAATGCATCTACCGCAACAGGGGTATTTGACAAGATAATATTTAATACATGTTATACTCCTATTGCACCACGTGTTTCAATGCATGCCATAACAGAAACTCAAAGTATCGGTGTGTTCATAGAAGTACGTTCTTTTTTATCGTATCAATTAAAAAATATATATATATATATATATATATATATATTGATATTTAAACAGAATTTACAAATTAGAATACAATTTAGAAAGACATGGCGCTCCTATTGATACCTACATTCCCCTAAACTGGATCTATATATTTAGTGACCATAAAATAATTTAATAAAAATAAAGTCCAAAATCACGCCATAAAACTTATCTGTTTGATTTTACGATTTCAAGACTCTTGTTGTTAACCACTATACGTACTTATATTAGCTGTGTACAAGTCTTTTCACAAAGTTTGGTACCTACACATCAATTCGTCAGTGATGATCGCTCTAATTTTAAGCGACTACTCTGGAGTACTCCGATGGTACTCGTTACTCTTTAAATCATTACTAAGTACTATATGGCCTACTAGGGGAAAAAATACTTTCAAAGTGCTCTAAAAGCAGTCGCTCGAAAACACTGTTAAATTTTCGGTTGTCCTATACAACTCTATAGGCCTGAAAGTGTAGGTACATGTAAGAGTATATACGAACACAACTGCATTAATATATATATACTTACAGGTGTACACGCAAAAAGCATATTTGTACGTAAGCCGATAACGGTAGTAGAGGAGGTAAGAAAAGTTGATCACGATATCGCGCAATCGAAGCTCCCATTTTGCGTGTAAGGTGTGAAACCGCCGCGCTTTACATTCAAGGTAGTGCGCGATACAGCGTCATGACAAAAACAAAAAAGAACACTACCCTATATGTACACAGATTGCAATTATAATTTACCTATTTATATACCTAATATTGTAGCGACCTAGTCGACTGTATCTTATTAATAAATGGCTGCTCTTTATAGCCTATAAGTATTATGCCATATAGCCAACAGCAGAAGAGGATAGAGTATGCACCGAGACAAAAAAAAACAAAAAAGTGTAAAAATGAAGCATATATACCTAATAAAAAAAATACGTGTAGGCAGATGTACTAAAAAATGTTATTATCATTATTATATTGTTAAAGTTACCTGAGACTGTTGTGTCCCAGAGGAAATTTGATGTAGATTGCCTCTTGAAGAGCGGACTCTGCTGTGGCTTTTCACTGTATCCGTATCTGTATCTGACACAACGATGAAACAAAGATAGGCTCAGTCAAGCGACGAGTTTGTCGAATCGCTCACTTCTTTTTTAAAAATACTTTGGTTTATTATTTTATTGGCACTGTTCAAAGGCACAAGTGACGTTACGTACAAAGACGTATAGATAAGTATTTATGAACGACTGCAGGTACGAGGGATAATATAAAGTCTCGTTCGATTTGCCTGCAACGCGAGGATATATAAAATAAGTAAGTATAGGTACTGGGAAGTGCTCGGTTGCACTTGTCGAGCTTCGAGCTCGTCAGCGGCGACGCTGTAGGCACCGCATACTTGTGTTAGGTATAGGTATAGTTATTTAAATTGCCACTGGTACTCTGGACATCGGTTATTGTATTTAGTAACGCAAGTTATGCAAGAAAAGCCAAAATTTGGCTGAATCACATGTACACACATATATATGGTTACAGGCGCACTTTGATACTTGTGTAGAGTTTATTTTCGCCGGCACTGTTTAGTTTTAGTTGTTGACGACGCGAAGCGTACTTAACTTAAATACTTATATACCTATAAGTACTTGATGTGAAATTGTAAAGAGGAGCGAGAATACAAACATGCGCCAGAGAGCTCTCTCTTTAACTTGGTGGCTCTCGGCACTGAACCAAATCACCGTATTACAAACTGCAGGTGTGAGGTAAGTCTATATATGCACATACATACACACACCCACACACACACACAGAGAGAGATATAGAGACGATGAAAACGATGTATAGAGGTTGTACACGAACTCACTGTTGCAAAATGTACAGGTACAAATCGAACTGTAGGCACACTGTAATAGGCACGTAACGAGCAAAATATGCAGTCGAATCTCAAGAGTACGAGTAAAGTACGACACTATATTATAAAAGTTAACGTGTATGTGTATATATGTACATAATTATAACGAGAAACTCTCGCCTTTTGCTTTCCCTCCCGGCTGGTAACAGCATACTACTAGCTCGGCTTGTCTGCGCGTCTGGTTGTGGTACTTAATATCTCTGGTGATGCGATCTTCTCTCCTCTTTCACTTCGTAGTTCGTCATCACGTATACGCGTCGCGCGCGCGCTGCGCTGCCTGATATTCTCTTTCTCTCTCTTTGCCTCTGACTTCTCTCGCTCGCTCATTCCTCGTATACTCTTTATGAATGAAATTCTTAGGCATAGGCATCACCTATATATGGCTATTTTCATTGTTCATATCGCGCGATCGCGAGCCCCCTTTTTCTTTTGCAACCAGAGCTGAGAGCAGATAGATAGGAGAATCACATTGCAATATATTGCATCTTGATGCATTCCCCAAAAGTGAACGAGATTCGTGCAGCAGTCTATATATTTGTGTAAGTATAGGAGAGGTTAGCCCACAAAAATTTTTTTTAATGTTAAAGTTTGGAAGTTGGAACTCGGACGATACACCATACAATATAATGCACAGTAATTTTTTTTTGCAATTTTATTACTCGGATATTGAAAATAATGCGACATCTGAAATATCCGAAATCCGAACGCCAAATGTCGCATTGTATTTCCAATGATCCAAAAAATTTTCTCTGAAATAAAAAAATTATAAAAATTACAATTAGTGCACTGGTCTAAATAATGTAACATCTAATTGATAATTGATCTAATGGGAAGTATTTGCTTTTTCTCAACCATGTACCATATTTACACTCTAATTTTACCTGCTCTAACAACTGAAAAATCACGTTTCAAACAGTGAAAAGTTGTACATATAAATATAACAATGTTTTTTCTCAACAATTCGTTATCAAGTAACTCTAAAACGTTGACACCCTGTAAAAAAAAGATGCTCTGATACAAAAATATACACACTTGCATTACGTACTTGTTATAGGTAAACTATAGCTGTACACATCCTAATTTTATCAAGATCAAAAATTTGAAATAAAGAAATATCAATGACGGAATCTATAATAGTATTGCAAAAATGTTATTGAAAAGCTTTATTAGTGAAGGTGCCTCATAAAATTTAGTTTAATTGAATTATGGTTATAAGTTTGAAATCTTTGTATTCTTGGTTCTTTAGCAAAGATCGAAACTTGCCGCGCGGCTGTGGTCCATATTTCCTCATAGTGCCTTTATTACTGTTCCAAAATAATGGAGCTCAGAACGGACCGGTCGAATAGTCTCAAATTTTGCAACTTTTTATATTTTAGTATACATTGCACAAAGTGAAAATTATTGAGAATTTCGAGATGAAACCTTTTGCTTATAAGTAGCACCAAAAGCCTATACTTACGTCAGAGTCAATATTCTCTAAGTGAAATGTAAAATATATAGGCTTTTACACAAGAAGAAGACTGTTCGGAGTTCGGAGCAATTGGAATTCAATACTGTACCAAGTACCGACACTGTGTAACGTACTTACCTATTATAGATATTACGACATTAGTTTTGTCGCTATACTCAAGTCACATTCAGGGATTCAGCATCTTTTTATCTATTCGTGGATCAAGTTAAACGTAAAATAATTTATCAACATAATTATTCGAAAATATTGGTGTCAAGTGTGTTCTAAAAACTAACTTTACTAAAACTGAAAAATAATAAAATTACTTGCACTTGTTAGTTAGTAATTGTTTGTAGATGAAAACAATTTAACCTCTTAAAGAATTGTCTCTATTTAAAATTCTTCCTATTTAAATGCAGTTATGTAACGATTTACATTTGTTAACAAATTCATGATTTGTAGGACATAGAACGACAAAAATGCTTTCGCAACGAATTGTGGTATCAGCTCCGAGACTAATTCGACGAAATTTCGGAATTGCTGCTCCAATGATGCAGGCAGCCGCTGTTGACCCTATTCAGCAGTTATTTGTCGACAAAATTCGAGAATACAAATCCCAGTCTTCGTAAGTCTTTTTCGATACATGCGGATACCTTTTTTCTTGTTGTTTAATTTTTTAATTGGTCTTTTTATCATCGCTACTATATTATAACTACTTGACAACAGATACATAAGCAGCACGTACCTTGTTATTATTAGCGATTAATCCTAAATACACTAGTGAATCAAATTGTTATTTACATGCTATCTGTAACATAACGTATTGTACATAATTTAATTTAATCTATGGCAATGACAATGCAGTGTTTTTTCATGTTTTACAAAGGGGTGGCAAACTGACCCTTCCTCCTGAAATTCAAGCAGAAAAAAAGAGAGAACTAGAAAAACTAGCCAAACAGTATGGCGGTGACGAAGGAGCAGATATGACAGCTTTTCCTAAATTTTCTTTCCCAGGTAACAATTTTAATGGTTATCTTCTTCTATGTACCTAACAAATATTATAACGTTACCTGTAACATTTTTTTCTTTCTTCTTTTTTTTTTTTTTTTTTTTTTTTTTTTTAGATCCAAAAATCGAAGTTAATCCACTGGAATCGACATCCAAATGAAATTGTTAATTTGTAATTATAAAAAGAGGTATAGAATAAAAATTTAATTCTAAGGTTAAATTCAAAAGTGCCTTTTATGTGTTCTTTATACCAATCACTTTATTTGTGTGAAAATATATTCATGTATACCCTACTTTTTATTTGCTATTTTGCTTACAAAACTGATATCATCACTAATCTTATTAGTTTACATTTGTCAGCATAAATTCGATATTTTCAGCTAAAATGGGCATCATACACTTTGCAGATATCGATCTAAAAATCTTTAACGTTCTCACAAGATTATCTTTCGGTAATAACGTTTTAAAGAATCCTGAACAAGAGCATCTCGGAACTATATTGTCTTGTTTAACTTCTAAGCACTTTAAACACTGTACGTCCTGTATGACGAAAGCCATGCTTTTACGATTCAATATGTCATTGAGCGAAAATTCTATTTGATCATTATCATAAGTTGACCCACAATGTGGACATTTCCAAACATGTCTGAAAATGGTAAATGAAATATGTTTTACGCACGGGATTAAAATACAACAAAAAAAATTACTTTCATGTCACTTACTTGTTGTCTTCAACATCCTGATAACTGTCTTTGCAGAGATCAATATCTCTGACATGGTTACAGTTCTCGCACAATACTTCGGGTAAGATGAAAGATGTGCAAGGATCTTTCCACTCGGCTTTATCACTAAAGGCTCCAACGTCTATCAATCTTAATAAATTTCTAAACATGTTGGCAACTTCTTCCTCTATTTGAGTGTCCAAGGATAAAATCTATAAAAATTTGACCTTGTTGCAGCTCAAAACAAAATTTTATAACTACATTAAAATTAAACTTACCTTGCATATGGCTTTGGCTAGCTCAAGAGCAGGATTAATAATCATTCTGGTAGAATTAGGCTCGTAATTAAGATGCGGATATTGTTCCATTGTAAGAATTTTTTCAGGAATTTTTTTGTATATTGACTGCACGTAGCTGCAAAAAATATCCAATCATCGGCGTTATTACTAGTAATGTATTTTTTTTTTTTTTTTTTTTTTTTTTACAATAAAAGCCTTACTGAAATAATTTTTGTGACATTTCACCAGAAATAAGTTGTTTTGCTAAAGATTTTACTTCTTCTGGAGGTTTACTTTGCGACTCTGTATAAATTGTACCATAGTATGCAGATATGGTTTTGGTAAAAGTAACTTGACATATTTCTACAGGGATATAGTCCACGATACTCCAATTCATAATAAACTCTGCCTGAAAGCAACAAAATTCAATTGTAAACATTAAAAGAAAAAAAGTACAAGCACCATCATATTATGTTGTCATTACAGCATTGTCTGTTGGTGATTCTTCCGACTCCCCTACCTCTTGATCAGAGGTAATTTTCCTTTTGATTCCACCGTGATTAGACTTGGGGGGGGGGGGAGGACCGTGAAAAAAATTTACGTATTTTTACAATTTATTAATTATATTTAGTCATAATTCGACTATGAAAACAAATACACACACATCGCTTTATCTTTAGTACGTTGTTTAATATAGTATAACTTATTGTATGGAAAATGGTATTATATGTGTATTGTATTAATATTTACCAAATCCAGCCAGACAAGATACTCGTAACAATTGCTGACATCAAAATAAATACTATGAAATAATTCTTTGGTCAAAATGGACTGTATGATGTACTGTGTATAACTGTACGCATCCTCAACTTCTCTTTTGTTCGTGCTTAATATGATTTTAGTAAAATCTGCAAAAACAATTTCTGATCCCAGCTTTTGTAATTCTGCTACCAGTTGGATAAATAATTTTTTCGAGTAATCATGTAACGTTCGTCTCAAAGCAGGATCGTAAAGGAATGATGATGGTGAACGTAACCATCTGTCAAGAATATACCAATCAATTATCAATCGCAGGTAGATATTAAAAAAAAATAATGAAAAATAAAAAATTAAATTTTTTTTTCACCTGTAAAAATGTACAAGCAAGAAATCGGCATATTGATTTTTAAAATTGCTAACTTCTTTTAACCATGTGCTGACCATGATTTTCAAAATTTTAAAGGCAGGCATGCATAATACTGTTTCATCATACGACGGTGCTACCGGAATTCCATCGTTCATTACCATATCCTAAGTTCTCGCATTATGGTATTTTTAGTAATTTTAAGGCCATTAATACTTGACGTAATTTAATTTGTTACATACTTGCAAAGAAACTTGTTGAGCGTTATGAAAGGCAACATAAGAGCTCGTGCCGTCTATGTCGTTGATTCGATTTGCTTGAACTAGTGCAGTAACAGCTAAACTTACAACATCTAGTTCAAAGCAAACATTAGAGTAGGCTCCAGAATTATTTACAACACAACCTGAACTCTCTTCAAAGTCTGTCAAAAGTCTGAAAAAAATTAATACGGTCAATATTTGTCCAAGGCTGTAATATAATTATGTTTATCATACTTGTCATATTTATTGTTATTTTGGAAGTATAATTAATAACCTGCTATCATCGTTTTCGCTTCCTCCGAAATCAGGTTTTTCCGTGGAAGACCACCACAGCACAAAATTAGCTTTCTGTAAGTGGCGGGCATAAAATAGGTCCGCTCCAAATACTATCAAATCCATTGGTAAATTTCCTATAGGTGCATAAAAGTAACAAGCTTGCTCTATCAAGCTTTTTACCACCTGTTCGCTTTTGAAGTAATGTCTAAGCATTATCTTAGAACCGTTTCTTTGCCAATCCAATGTATCATAGAGATTATCTAAATCTTGAATGTGTGCCTTTACTATCGGAAATTCATTCAAAAAGGGCATTTTATCCGTCAACGTGGATATCACTGGATGTCAAATATAACATAAATATTGGAGACACATAAACTAAAATATACAAGCCACAATACATTGCTTCAAAAAAGATATACCTATTGGAGACTGAATAATCATCATTGTAGCACCTTGACTTTCTTTCTTGTAATTTTTAAGAGCATTTTGGAGTTGACTATAAATAACTTTAACATCAGTTTCCACTCGAATGTTGAACTTTAGTGACTCTGGTGTTGAATTAATATTTTTAACTTCACCCAATTCAATACTGAAAAATTCTCTGGTCATAAAATTGTTTTTTTTTTTTTTTTTTTTTTTTTTTTTTAATTACCAACAGTGAATAAACGATTGAAACAATTTCACTTACGCCTTGTTTCTTTCATTAACGTAGAGTGTGCTCATGTTGGGCATACGATCAGTTCTAACAGTATCCAGCACAAATATATGACACGTTTTACTTCCTGACAAAAACAAACCCCACATAGCTCTACGGTAATTACTGCTAGCAGACCAATGGTGATATAAAAATATGTTTTTCACTTTATCAATCTGATTAAATGGAGTCATGAATGAAAATAATAATTATATATTGTAAAATTTTTGATCGATTTGTAAGATTTTACGACACAAGTACATACATTTTGTAAATATGGTTGTGAAGCGATGTTTCTGTAAACTAGTTGATCCAATTGAAAATTATCGGTTCCGCTTCTCAACTCTCTCATTGCTTCTTTGGCAACAGCACATACACATCCAAGCTGCATTATTGCCCGAAACTCAAGAGACATTTGCGTTTCGTAAATTCCCTCAATATCGGGATCAATCAAGTCGTGCATTATCGTTCTGAAAATTAAGGTGTTCAATAAAACAACTAATCATAGCCATTAAATAATTCAACGAACTCACTGGCTGTGACATTTGAAAAATTTCTCGGGTACCGAGTACCGATACAAATTGTAAACAGGTCGAGAGCGCGGTAATATCTTGTGACATTGTTTCCAAGATCTGTTGGTGCTTTCTTTTTCTTTTCTCTCCTGTCGAGTATTGACGTAAAATATTCTAGGGACAGTTAAGCGCACTTGATGTAAATCCTGATCAACCAGAATCCATAAACGAAACAGTCCTGGCTCGTTCGTTTCGGCTATCTGCTCGAAATAAATGTATCAAGAATCAAGCATGTAGATTGTATGATATCGTTACGATTATTCGTCCTACCTGTATAATTTGCCAAGGAGTTTCCAAGAGTTTTTGTTGTTTACGTTGCAAAAAACCACCGAGTAAAGTCGTACTCTTACTTTTCTGAGTATTAGCTGGACCTGCAGTCTGGAAATGATCCAATCTGGATCGCTTTGTGGTACACAACTTTTTTCTCTCCGCTCTTTGTTTTGCTTGATATTTCCATTTCTCTTTGTGGAATGCTAGCCAAACTTGAAATTCTATCTGAAAGTTGGATTTAAAAAGATCATTATACATTGAAATTTAGAATAGTTTCTCTTTTTTAAAGTTGGCCTTGAGGCCCTTAGAGAGAAAAATATATATATATATATATATATATATATATATATATATATATACTGTACGACCGTCTCAATTGTTATCTCTACTACATTGTACATCTAAATGTAGAATTCGTTATTACCTGCGACTCTCCAATCTGTGGTGGATTTCCTAAAACTTTTCTCCAGTTGTCTGTCAACAGACTGTGGCTCTCCTTTTCGGCTTCCTCTCGCTCTTCATCCATAAAAGTCCGCTTTCTTTTTGTGACGCTGGCTACAAGCGGCTTGAGTTTATTGCGTTCATTTTCATCAGTGACATCTTCTATGTCTGGTACTGATTCAATCGATTTTTTCAATCTTTTTTTATTTTGGTCATTGTCGTCGTCGTCGTCGTCGTCGTCGTCGTCGTCTTCGTCGTCGTAATTATTGTGATTTTCATCCTCATCGTTGTCGTTTCTCCTAGCAACGGGAGCTGCTTCGCGTTGAAAAATATCAGTTATCTTGCGCTGCCTTCTACCATCAGTTTTTTCCAGCAGCTTCTTGTGCAGCCAGTCCGGATGTCGGACTCGTGGTACTGGATTCGGCAAGCCCTGCATCGCTGCGGGAATGGTTATGATCTTTTGTATGGCACTGCCGAGTCGTTCAATGTAATATTGCCAATCGAGAATTTCGCGTATCTCGATATCCTGGATACTCGGGTCCTTGAGCCACCGTCGCAGATGATGGCGCGCCACGCTAGGATCAGCCTGGAATATCGCCAATGGGACGGCTCTCTCGGTGACTGGCGAGCCCGTGGGCTTTTGCGATATAATGTACCTGCAGGCGAGCCCCGCGTCTTTGACCATTTCGTCACCGAGAAATTCGGCAAGGCGCTTGGCGGTCGATATCGAGGTGGACTTTTGGGCCCCGTACTCGTCCAATTTCTTCGACATGGATTTATTTTCGGAGATTAGGTCAAAGAGCTCCGGGTCCTGAAGAGCCGAGCCCTTGCTGTAGAGAATGTCGAGCCAGTAGTCAGCTACTTTGGCCACCGAGGCGTAGCACTCGGCTAGGGTGGACCCTTTGAGGAAGGCTTCAAACACCGAAGATTGAAAGAGCTTGATAAGTCGCAGCTCGCCTCGCCTCTTGATCTCGAAGCCCTTGAGCTCGGCCAGCGAGCCGTCAAAGTTAAAGACGGCGTAGCGCTTTTTCAATTTTTTGCCCTCTTCTTTGGCGGCAGGCAGAACCATTGCCAGATAAGGGCCATCGACTTCAAAGAAAATCGAATTTTCGCTGCGTATCTTGTAATCACGCGTTCTACCATCATTGGTTAAAATCAGCTCGTGGTATTGATCATTTGTAAACTGATCATTGACCATGAAATTCAGCATGGCGTTTGGATAAGAGACAACCAGCTTGGCTCTGCTTGGATTGCGGGTCTTGAGAACGACGTTGTCGGGAAACGAGCCCGGCAGTATGCACCAGATACCGTCGGTGTCGAGCTCGAGGGGCCTACCCACCTGCTCGATTATCTCCCGTGCTTTCATTATTATATGGGCACCGGTGTAACACACGATGCCACCCATCTCCATGCTAAACCAACGCGAACCCTTACGCATCACGTAGCCGTAGAACGAGTTCAGGATACACTTGTGCGCCAGTTGAAGCGAGTCGTACAAGACTTCGCGACTCTTGGCCGACTTTACGGCGGCAGCGTCGTTGTCGATAATGGCTTGGGCCACCTGCTGTTTGGCCTTCTTCGTCAGTCCCTTGTACTCGTAGCGTCGGTCCCGGAACGCTCTCACAGTGTCGACGTAGAACGAATTTTCCCTCTGGCATATGGTCTGGCTGCGCTCCTCGGTCCTCGTCTCCTTGACCTTTTTGTAGGTACGCCGGCAATACTCGGATAATCGTTTCTTTTCGATGGCAACCTGCTCCTGACGGCTCAGCTGATGAAAGGCACGGAGCTTGCCACCCGACAGGGTCGCCGGAAACTTTTCGGTTTCGAGCTGCTGCTGGATACGCTGGTACTCGCCGGCCGTGGCCTTGAGATACTCGCCCCGCCACATCCATTCCATATTACGCTGGCATTTGGCGCCGGGTTTGTTGTAACAGCAGGCTGCGCACACGGATTCATCGACCATCGCGTACGGCTGCAGACGATTCGTCAGTATAATGTTGGGATACATGGCACCAACGTCCAGATGATAGATGCACGGCTTTTCGGTTCTTAATGGCTGGGCGCGAAGGGATTCCAGTTTGGCTGCGTTAATCATAAATTACAAGCTTTAATCGTTGGTACAAGATTTAAGTCTTTTTTTTTTTTTTTTTTTTTTTTTTTTTTTTTTTTTTTTCATAATCCTCTGTCATCACGACAGACATCAATACAATGTCTGAAACGAACATTCCTTATAATTTTTATTGTGTAATAACTTTGACACAAAAAAGCGATAATAATGATGATGACAATATAAATTATAACAACTTGTTTGGTGAAATTGTATTTTTCTTACTTTTTATTTCCTCGACAACTTCCTCGAAATTAATTATATCCGACATTGGCACCTTCTCTTCCTCCTCGATGGCGTGTTTAAGTGCTTTCTCAACACCGCCCATCAACTCTTCAACTGCACTCGGTATTATTTTAAAACGATAAGGAATATCGGCCCTGAATACGCCGGATTCCAGAGCCTCTACATGACCACCAACGTAAGTTTCAACGTCTAGTAAATGTCCATCTTTGGTCATTTTGGTCAACTCAGCTTCTTGCTTGTTTGGATATATAACATTGGCACGGTAAGCCTCCACCATGAGCAGCGACTCGCACAGAGTTCCCGAGCCTTTGCGCAACACTTCCTCTGGCTCCATGGGGATAATCGTGCACAATGCAAAAATAAAAGGATGCACATATTTTTGATACAAATAGTAAGTCGCTACAGCATCCGATACCGAATAATTGCACAAGACTTCCGGTTCTTCAGCTGCCAATCTGCACATGTCTTCGGGATCTGGGCCCCCAATAAAAAGAAAAAGAATAAAACTTTGGATTTTGTACAAACTTTTCTCACATCACGTGTAATTAAACCTTACTTACCTAACTCGACTGGATCATACCGTAATTTTGCTTTAGCCACTGCCTTGAGACCTTGTGATCCCACGGGTAGGTATGAGTCTCGTTTTACCCAACACAGACAATCAAAATGTATTGCCGGCCTACTACAGTAAATATTGTCTTTGTTTTTGGAAAAACCTATTCTCTCCTTCATGTCAATGTTATGAATGGCAGCCCTTGTTTCAATAAATGGCCAGTCAAAAAAATCGCCATTGTAGGTTACAAATATGTGTGGCTTGATTTGATTAATATGATTAAAAAACTTATTTATTAAAGCTTTTTCATTGGCTTCGTTCCAAACTGTGAAAAAACCCTCAAACTCGGGCTTTGGACTATACTCAAAATCGTCAATGTCAGCAGAAATTATTTCTCGATTGTTTATCAAAAAACCCTAAAAAAGAATCATAAAAAATAGGCAAAAGATACAATAAAAAATTAACTCTCGAGGTTTTAATGAAGTGTACCTGTCCATCCAACATGTAAGAAATCATTATGATTTGATCGGTGTTGGCATCTGGAAATTTAAGAGGTAATTTCGTAGTTTCGATGTCAAATGCCAAAACTATAGGCTCAGGAGGCTCAACGATATCTGACCTTGGAGTTATAATAGCTGGCTGAGATGTACCTCTGATTTTAACAGAGTACCATTTTCCAACGAAAATCTCTAGGTCAATGGATACTCTCACGTGATGAGGTACATCGTGCTCTCTGAAAACATTTCATAACGATCGACAATTGTAAAACCAGAAATGGAAAAGGCAAATTTATAATATTTATTTTATTGCCTCATATCTAGTATATTGTCCATTTGATCGATTATTTTTTTTGTAACTTGTTCACGATGGTTGAAAGTTTTGGCTAATAGTTTTGAGTAATGCGTGTTACTCTTTTCACGCTCTTTATTCACTTTGACGACATTCGCTATATCTTTTTTAACCTTTTGCATGTTGTTGGAATTGACAAAAGACAATTTTATATAATCTCTTTTTAAACCAGACAGGTGGTTTGGCTGAAAAAGAAAAAAAAAAAACATGTGGATATTTAGCAAGTACCAGTCCCAGTTTGTATAACCAAACCGGGATCACAAAAAATCATTGTTTTACTATGCTTACCAAGTCAAGATCCTCTTTTGAAACAATGTCAGCTCCAAGTAAAAAACCAGTAAATTTTTTTAGCAGATATGTGATAAGCTCTTGATGTGAACCTTCACGGCATAAGATGTAAAAATATGGATGATATGGCAAAGAAATTTTAAATCGAGAACAGTCTTCTTCCAAAAAGTAAAAATCAACACCGGAAACTAGTTGCTTGTCCTCTTGAAGTATATCAGTCTAAGAGGAAAAACTCAACAAATGTAAGAATGGAATAGGAAAATCCAAGGACGTACTATTTTTTTATAATAAAGATTGAGGAATCAAAATGTGAAAAATTACGGTATGCATATTGAACAGAAATCCAATCCTTTCCTTGACATCAGTGTCTCTATGAAAGCCATAAAGAGCATCTGTTTCAATGTTTTCCTTGACTTGAAGTAATTTATTTTCTGAGGCACCTCCGTCCCTGTGAAAACAAATATTTATGCAAGTAATCAAGTATACTTGTGCTTGAGCATATGATTGATTTTTATTATTGACGCTATGTAAAAAAATAAAAACAATATTTGGAAATCTAACCTTGGAGTGGTACCGTCATCTCCCCCATAAGTCTTGTCGGCAGTTTTATCGCGAACGTATCGTCCCGTATTTACAGGCATTTTTTACTTTAATGTTAATGTTGAAATTTCATTGGACCAAATATTTTTGCACAAAAACAGCATCAATTGGAGTCTCTTTTTTTTCAACAGTTTAAGTACATACTTTGCATTTGCACTTTTGTAGCGCGACTCGCGCGCGCCAAATAACCATCACATATATACATAGGGGTAAACGCACCATCTACCGTACACCCGTAAATTCACTTTATTTTGTTACCATGATTGTAAGACAATTTGATACTAAATATTGACTCAGTAAATTTTAAATTGTTATTTAGGATCTCAAGAGAGCACTGAAATTTTTTTGAGGTGTAAGAGCTTTTTAGAATGATTTTATAATAAAAATATGAAATAAAAGTCGTGTTCCTATTTCCGTACTGCCGTTCTCATTACCGGACCCCATCTACCGTACGCGTTCCTATTACCGGACCCCATTCACCGTTTGACGACAGATTTGACTATAACCTCACATTTTTGTTTACAACTGCATATCGATCTCAGTGCCTGCTACATAAATCACGATGAAAATGTCAAAAGCAAAGAAAGATGGAAAATTGAAAATTAAGGAAAAAACGCCAAGTCAATTATGCAATTCAAAAAGATAACAGACAGAAAAATCAAAAAAGAAAAACAATTACAGAGAGAGAAACAAAGATTAGAAAAAAAAAAAAAAAAATTACGAAAGCAAGAAGAGAAGTTAAAAGCCACTGTAAAGAGAAAAAAGTATGTTGAGGAAGATTTAATGGACGAGACAGAAGTTATTAATTTACAAAAGCAGATTGGAGAACTTCAAGAGAAACAATTAAAACTAAACCAAAAAAGAAACAAAGATCCATCATGAGTAATTTTTGAAATGCAAGTTATTCTTGAATAATTTTTGCCAAGTGATGTTTTATTTAGTATTAATAGATTTAATTGTCGTTAAGCTGAAACTAATCTAAGTTTAATTACTGCTTGTTTATATGAAATAACTTATTTGCATTTATTGAAAAAAAATTTATTCATTAATAAGATTTCTGTTTCATACCATGAGATATTATTGCTTTTAAATATTTTAATTAGACTGACAAAAATCAGTAAAAAAACTTAAGACTATAATAGTAATCAACTTACGATGTTATGAATATTCAAGAATAACTTGCATTACAAAAATTACTCATGATGGATCTTTGTTTCTTTTTTGGTTTAGTTTTAATTGTTTCTCTTGAAGTTCTCCAATCTGCTTTTGTAAATTAATAACTTCTGTCTCGTCCATTAAATCTTCCTCAACATACTTTTTTCTCTTTACAGTGGCTTTTAACTTCTCTTCTTGCTTTCGTAATTTTTTTTTTTTTTTTTCTAATCTTTGTTTCTCTCTCTGTAATTGTTTTTCTTTTTTGATTTTTCTGTCTGCTATCTTTTTGAATTGCATAATTGACTTGGCGTTTTTTCCTTAATTTTCAATTTTCCATCTTTCTTTGCTTTTGACATTTTCATCGTGATTTATGTAGCAGGCACTGAGATCGATATGCAGTTGTAAACAAAAATGTGAGGTTATAGTCAAATCTGTCGTCAAACGGTGAATGGGGTCCGGTAATAGGAACGCGTACGGTAGATGGGGTCCGGTAATGAGAACGGCAGTACGGAAATAGGAACACGACTTTTATTTCATATTTTTATTATAAAATCATTCTAAAAAGCTCTTACACCTCAAAAAAATTTCAGTGCTCTCTTGAGATCCTAAATAACAATTTAAAATTTACTGAGTCAATATTTAGTATCAAATTGTCTTACAATCATGGTAACAAAATAAAGTGAATTTACGGGTGTACGGTAGATGGTGCGTTTACCCCTACACAACACGTTCGAAGACTCGAACGGTTCGAACGAGTCGAAACTCTCGAAAGTCGAAGGCCGGTAATTCATAGGTTTGTTCAAGCTGATTCTCGGGGACACTCGGAGAGACTCTGGGAGTCTCCGAGAATGGAATGAACAAGTATTTTTCTCCGAGTGTCTCCGAGAGACTCTGACTGTCCCCGAGAATCTATATGCACACGTTAGGTTAGATAAATTAAAATCCTATGTAGATTCACTCTAACACTAAGACATTCTGTTTACTTTTTGCACTTACCTAACCTAACGTGTGCAAATACATTCTCGGGGACAGTCAGAGTCTCTCGGAGACACTCGGAGAAGAATACTTGTTCATTCCATTCTCGGAGACTCCCAGAGTCTCTCCGAGTGTCCCCGAGAATCAGCTTGAACAAACCTCATAATAGACCAAGAGCTGAGGCCAGGGGCCGTACCATACTTATAACTTTTTTTTGCTTCACAGGCCTATGTTAAGTATAACACTGGAGCCGTACCATATAACTTTTTTTAGCTTTGCGGGCCTATGTTATAACATAGGCCGATGTACAGAAAAATAGTTATATGGTACGGCCCCTGGCCCCCGAAGCGAAAAAAAGTTATATGGTACGGCCACCGAGTGTGGTCAAAATTTTAACCAGCCGCCACTCTTAAGTACCAGAATTATGGAACCTTATGATTCAAGGACATCCGAAATATTTTGGTCATATTTTGTTCTGGCCACTTACATTCCGCAAATACTGCCAGCTGCTCTGCTATGAGCTATGAGTAGTATAGTGGTAATAATTATTTGGATCAGCGCCATCTAGCGGTCTTCATTTTTTCGCCGAAAAGTGGCCTCCAAAACTCTGAATCAGAGCTTTACGGCCTACTTAGAGCCATTTAATCAATTATAAACCAGCCGCAACAAATGTTACAGACATAAATTAGAAATTTAATTTTTTTTCTGCTGTTTGCGGCAAGTTTACAATTTATCTTTTTCCAAAAATTGACCTTCTATGTATATATATTTATACTTTTGGAGGTAGATTTTCGGGCAGAACATCGACCTTATGCCGAGCGCTCCGCCGCTCCGACCGCTCGGACTCGGAACTCGGAACCGCCATAAGTGAATGAATCTATAGTTAATTTATGACGTGCATACATGTTGACAACCTCAACGTAGGTGTTTAAGTATTAATATATTTATACCATATAGTGTAACCTAAATTATAAAGATTATTGAACACATGTAATTGACTTGATTTTTACACATTATTTTTAACACTTTAATGCGCAGTGTGAAGATTCGAGCTTGCGTGTGCGGTACTTCCGATGTCGCGTACACAAAATGGTATTCAAGTATATAATACGCTGAAACGACCTACGCTTGGAGTACGCGAAAAATACAATATCAACAGAAATGGCTTATCGCATTATAAGGAGCCGACAGAAGAATTTTTGCACCCCCCTTTAGTAAGTAATAAAGATTTACAGGTTTATTGGGAGATTTTTCGCTTACGCGAAACCGATCGTATATTTGTACAGGCTTTTAATTTGTTTAATCAAACAATTTATTACGTGTTAGTATTCTTCCCCATGTAACAGTGTTTTAATTTACAGAAAATTTCAATATCAATTTGTCGATATAGTTTGTCTCACGTACGTTCAAGACAATTGACAGAATGAATCACTTTCGTCTCTGTCAATACTTACTTTTGCCTGTATATAGAAGAAAATTGAATAATTAAAAATGAGCGAAAGGAAATTCACAAAAGGCTTAGGAAAGCCTGGAATGGCTGCACAACTTCGTGAGACCGTTTCTCAAGTTGTGCGTGAAAAAACTTGCCAGGTTGTTCTTTAACATAAATTTATTATTATTGTCAATATAATTATTATTATTGCTAATTCGTTTGAAACTAGCAAATGTTACTTTTATGTTATTATCTGCTGTTACGTTTTTAGAGTAAATTACATGTAATCGAACCTATAGATTTTGAAAGCTTTATTGTTAAAAATAAAACTGTCATAATCAATGATAAGTATCGAAAATTGCTGTTGTATCCAATAGATGATGTTACAGTGAGTAACTTTATTTTATCCAATGTATAAAAAAACTGATAAACATAACATAATTATACTTTTGTAGCAAGTTGCCATTCCTCGAGATCATCGCACCGTTGTTCCCAGTGTACCAGCAGAAATCCCAGATGAAATCAGTATATTTACCAAAGAGTGCATCAATAGTTACTCTACTGATTGGAATTGTATTCATTATAAATATTCAGCTTACAGTGGTTCATATTTTGATCTTGTTTGGTAAGTAATTTACCCCATACATTGTGTGCAGTTTAATACTTGATGATTTAATCGTTTCATTCAAATAATTTGACAAATTAGCGTGAAAGAGGAAATGTACGAAAATGATTTGGAAAATCAAGTCTACGAAATGGACATCCAAATTGATCAAATCGATAAGGTGAATATTTATTGCAAAGTTCATTATTTTATTTAATTATTAGTACAACTTTGTTTATGTTTAGGAGGCAATGACAAATTTAAACGGCCTTGACAAGCGGGGTTATCTGATGAAGGGATCCGAGATCGGGTCCAGCGATCGAATCATATTTTCCAGCATTGGATCAAAGTCCTTCAAAAGACGCTTTTGCCATCTCAGACAGCAAATCGATGGCACGTATGTTTTAGAATTTTCCAAAGATGATAAAAAAACGGACGTCAAAATTGCCAATTTAGATTTTTGTTCGGAAATTGTACGAAACAATAAAAGAGGAAAATATTGTTTTGAACTAAAAATGACTGGGCCTCACAAGTCATATGTTTTGGCTACCGACAATGAAAATGAGCTGCAAGATTGGATCGCCAAATTGAATGATGTGCTTCAACATTACAAGCAGCAAGAAGAAAACCACGCGGCCTGGTTAGAAAAAACCTCCATGACGCAATCACAATCTAATCAAGTAAGACACAGTTTCGTTCCTTGTGTTGGATACATTGATCCATTAATATGCTATGAGTGTGTAAATTTGTTTAGGTTTTCGGTACATTAAAGAGTTTGGAGCAAAGTATGAATCCGCAACTGATACGATATTCTCAAGAGACAGATGCGAGTATTGGGTCTGAAAGAAAAAAACAGAGAAAACGATTATTTCCCATGTACTTATTTCAGAATAGCAAAAAGTTTTCTTTGCTCAATGAAAACGACTCGAAACCCTATAGAAAACAGTTTAACAGAAGAATTTTTATAAAATGTGAAAGCATTACGTTCAAACTGCAAGCTTCAATCAACGATAGTGAGTTCTCGAATCAAGTCGAGCCGTACTTTACCACTTTAAGCGTGTTTGATGTGAAAAAAAATCGTAAGCTGTGCGAAAACTTTTATTTCAACGTTAATAACGATTTTGCGTGTCAAATTTTCAAAAATGCTAAATACGCGGAATCAAATGGTTCAACGGACATCAATGACGAAGGCACTTTCAAATTGTGTAGAGAATTCAATGGGTTTGAGGCTGTTTGGTTGAACGATCTCAAGCAAGCGGTAATTAACATCAGTGATCCTCATCCAGATATATTTCTCGTTGTAAGGATAGAAAAAATTTTACAAGGCAACGCGCATCAAATTGTCGACGCTTATGTACGGGCTGACAAAGACCCTCGCTTAGGTGCGAAAGCGCATAAGCAAATGCAAGCTTATTTACAACGGTATGAGTATAACACTGACTTTATCGATTTTTGAATAAGCATCGCTGCACGAGAATACACCTACGTACTGAATGGACGCCTTTTGGTTTTCCAGATTACAAAACTATAGAATGCCTTTTGCTTGGTCTGCCAAGCCGCTATTTCGTTTGTATAGTAACGAATTGGAAACGTGCTTGGATTTCCCAGCTATTTATCGGCAAGATGGGAACAAAATTAAAGATGAGGAATTATTAAAATTACTTTCGGATTACAGAAAGTAGGTCTGATTGTATAAACACACACCCAAGTTTATGCATATTTCAAACATTTTCAAATCTCTCTTTTGTTTACAGATCAGATAAATTCAGCAAATTGGCCGTGATACCTGGGAGAATAAAAATAAAAATGGAAACTGTAACCAAAAATCCAGAAAGTAAAGATATTTCATTATTATGCGAAACAACGTCTTTATTTGGTTGTTGGAAATCTTTTTAAATTTATTTCAGATACATTATCAACTTTTTTGGAACCTTTGCATCCGTTTCCTGTTCCACCGACGTCGAAAGTTACCGTGGAAGTTGCAGAGTTTGACGGTGTATCTGAAAAAAATATTTACCCATTCACGGCATACATCAACAACCTTTATGTATATCCACAGAATCTCGCATTTGACACTCAAAAAATATTTAATAGAGCAAGAAATATTGCGTGCTTTGTGGAGATGAGGGATGATGACGCCGAAACGACGCAACCTTTAAAAGTAATCTTTAAAAATTTGTCTTATTATCTTAAACTGTTTGTTGGTACATTCATTAACAAAAAATTCGTATGTAATTGTTGATTTTGATTAACGTTTCTTTTTTTTTTTTTTTTCTTTTTATTTCCAGTGTATTTATGGGCGTCCCGGCTCTACTCTTTTTATTTCGAGAACTTCTTGTTCCGTTTTACATCATAATGCAACTCCGTGTTGGTACGAAGAAATAAAAATCAGACTTCCACTTCAGCTTCACGCCAAGCATCATTTGCTTTTTACATTTTATCACATAAGTTGCGATGTTAACAAAAAGAAAGAATGCAAAGTTGAGTCTTGCATTGGTTACTCTTGGCTACCTTTGCTGAATAAAGGCCGGTAATGCGTTTTTTTTTTTTTTTTTTTTGTTATTGTATTAAATATTTGTTTTTCATTAAATCAAGCTTAATTGATTTTTCAGTCTCATTTTGACGGATGCCAGTAAATACGTATTGCCAGTGGCTATGGATTTACCAGAAGGATATTTATCCATTCAGTCCCTGGGTCTTGGTAGAGGAGTGCGTCGAAAAGCTTATAACTCGAGAACTAGTGATAAATCAAGATTACGGTACATTTTTTTTTCTTTTTTTTTTTTTTTTCAGAATGCTGGTCCAGAAATATCATGGATAGATTTTCAAAAGTCGATATTCACTGTATCGCTGCAAATCAATTCAACAGTTTTGACTAGTGATATCAACTTGCACAACCTATTTGCTCATGTAGAAAAAATGTTGAAATCTGTGCCAATTTCCGTGCCGTCTGATTCAGAAACTTGCAAAGTATTGAGATCGGCTTACGACATTGGATTGGGATCCATCGTAAAGTTTTTACCGACAATTTTAAATAAATTATTTACTTTATTGACCTCTCGGACAAGCGACGAAGTGGGCCAGTGTATTGTCAAATTATTGATTCATATGGTTAACTTGGTATATGAAGCGGGTCATCAAGAGATATTGTTTTCTTACGAAAAGGTGATGCTCGCACCAATTTATTTTTAAACCAATTAACATGTCTTCATTCAATGTTCCAGTTTGTTTTTTCATCAATCATCAGCTGCAAATCCAAACCGAACGATGCAACTTCCCCAACAGTTCACGAACGTCTCGTGAAATACTTGTCAGTTTTATTACAACCGATAAACGTGGACTTGGTATTTTTACAAAAATTTATCCGCCATTCGAGACTTATTTTCAACCTCATAATTAAAAGCATGGCTCAATATCTCTTTGCTTTGGAGCGCATAAAGGTAAAAGTATCTTGTTAACGTTTACAGCTATAAGGATTTTAAGCTCCTTTTAATGATCATTACATTGCAGATAAATCGATATGAAAGATTTTCCAAAGATTATCAGCAGCAAATTGAAACTTTTTTGCTAATGATTTCATCGTACATTGAAAACAAATGTAAGGATGCACCTATGGAAAGTCACACGCTCAACGAAAGTTGTGCTCAATTTTTCAAGGTAAAAAGTAAAAAGGATAAATTTTCAAGGAACGTTCAAACCAAAATTTTTATGTATTTCAGCGTTGTCTGACATTCATGGACAGAGGCTTTGTTTTTAAATTAATAAATTTGTACATAATGAAATTCTCTACGAGCTCGGCCACTCACGTACTGCAAGATTTAAAATTCAAATTTCTTCGCATAATTTGTTCCCACGAGCATTACGTTATCTTTAATTTACCATTAATGCACACCCGAGTACTATCCAAAGGTAATAGGTTTTTATAAATGATTACAATAAAGATAAATTTTTTTTTTCTTTTTTCTCGTTATCTATTGTCCGTTTTTGTAGGGGTAAACGATACTGCAGATGAAAATGACGGTACCTTGTTGATTTTCCCTTTGTTCACAATACGTTAATTTAAAGCATCTTTATCGTTTAATCAATTTTATTTTAACCTTTTTAGATTCGTTATACGACGATTATTATTTATCTGAAAATTTTTGCAAACACCACTTTCTCGTAGGACTAGTGTTGCAACAATTGAAAATCTCTCTGAGTGAAGCAGAATCTGTTCGAACCATGGCCATTTCTACGCTCAAATACTTATTGGCCAAGCACGAATCGGATGATAGATATCAAGATAAGGTTTAATGAAAACGATAAACGCTTGCAAGTACCTATTTAATGTAAAACAATAATTGTACCATCATGTATTGCAGGGTCGCATGAGTAGAGTAGTGTATTTGTATATACCATTATTGAGCATAACATTGGAGATTTTTGATCGTTTCGAAACTGTCGACGACTTAATCGATAAATGGACAAATGCTCGCCACACTAGTTGTCTCGCGTCCTGTTCTTGTCAATCGTGCTCAAACAATTTGACCATTTTAAGAAGTGACAATGTCGATGATGTTGTTACAACGACGAGTACACCGATAAAATTGTCACTCAACAGGTAAGGTATATAGATACACCAACACCTATATAAATATACGTGTAAGATCAAATTCACGCCAAAATTTTGTATTCGCAGGTGTTTAGCACAAACGGATTCACCACTGAAAAATTGCGTCAACGTTCGAAATTCTGCATACTTGGCAGCCATAGCTGGACACAATTCCATGGGCAATGCTTGTAAGGTCCGTAATGCCCAAGCAGATTTGCCGGAAACAACTAATTTATCGGTTCAACCGATGCCATCTCAAGAAATAATGATGTCTTTAGAAATGAATCATGACTTAATCGATGAGGAAAAAAAAAAACACTCGCGGTCCATTAGTTCGTCGGGTTCGGCTGCGTTCGTTACCCCTAGAAAAGATAAATTTTCAAATGTAGACGTGCAAAATTTATTGATTTGTTTTTTATTTGTAATCAAGCATTTGGAAGAAGAGCATTTAAAAGTTTGGTGGCAACAATGTAGTGACGTTGAAATACATAAATTTTTGTCAGTGATGGAGTAAGAAATTGTTATTGTTATCATTATTTTACTTTTTATAGCTACAAAGAATAATTGAATTTGCAAGCTTGCAGTATTGTTAACATTAATTTATTTCATTTCATTGTGACAGGTTAAGTTTACATCATTTTAAATATACTGGTAAAGAACAACAAGCTGTGATATCGATTCATCACCATCAAGATAGTTCCATCAAACCAAAGTCAACCAAGGCTATGACTTTACCCGCCAGGATAACGCCCCTTGAAATTTCAAATAACAATTCCACTGCCTCCAATACGTTGCAATCTCAAAATTTAACTGTCCTTGGTGATAGATCTGTATATAATAATAATAATAATAATAATAACAACAACAATAATGATAATGACGATGACGGTAAAAAAAAGCAACGTACAAAAATACAGGCCAACTTGGCCGTGGAAGTTGGACTCGTCGTTCTCGACTGTTTGGGATTATTCTGTCGACATTTTGAGGTACATCATAATACCATGTGACCCATTAAATTTGCATTTTTATTTATATATACACGATCACCAAATTGTACCTACATTTAAGGAAATATGATTAACAGGATGCATTATTGCAAAACGATAGAAATGATTCTATCGTACAACAAATTGTCAATATTTACTTGACTTTTCTACAAATCGATCAATCTGAAAATTTGTTGCGTCACGTTTTTGCGGCAATGAGGTCGTTTTTGAATAATTTTTCTGTAATTTTGTTCAGAGGTAAGTATTGTTACTTGCCGAAATTAATATTTTTCTCGATTTCGAGCCAATGGCAGTATTAATATTATTCACGTGTTGTTACAGGTAACGCACTGTTATGTGGACGATTATGTTACGAACTGTTAAGACGTTGCAACAGTAAATTAAATTCTGTGAGGCAGGAGTCGTGCGCCCTGCTTTATTTGCTCATGCGAAGCAATTTCGAATTCACCAACCGAATTGGCTTAACAAGAGTCCACTTGCAAGTAAATACGAATAAGATCCTCACATCGTTTAATAATAATAATAATTAAAAATCATTAAATTATCGCATTTCGTTGTCCATAGGTAATCATTTCTGTTTCTCAGCTCTTGCGAAACGTAATCAATTTGAATAATCCACGATTTCAAGAATCGTTATCGTTAATGAATAGTTATGCTTCTTCGGATAAAGTTATGAAAGGAACGAATTTTCTTCTTGAGGTCCAAGACTTGATCAAACGAATCAGAACGGTGTTAATGTCCACGACACAAATGCGGGAGCACAAAAATGATACCGAAATGCTGCTCGACCTGCAATACAGACTCGCAAATTCATATGCTAGTACACCTGAATTAAGACACACGTGGCTCGAAACGATGGCACGAAGCCACGTGGAACACGGCAACTACTCCGAGGTACATATACCTAGGAAGGCAAATTTATTATTTTTTTTCCCTCATTAATATGTTTATCATTATAATATTGATAAAAAATAATAATAATAATGGACTCGAAATGCAGGCTGCTTGCTGTCAGTTACACATTGCCGCGCTTATGGCGGAATACTTGAAACTGAAGAATTTAAACGATTGGGGGGCAGAGGCTTTTGATGGGATATCAAAAAATATATCGAGAGATGAAAAAGATTTGAAATTCGATACCGGCATCCAAGATATACATTATAATAGCCAAGTGCTGCTTCAACAGTTGGAGTCTTGTACGGAAATTTTGGATAGAGCAGAAAGATTCGAAATACTTGGTCAATTGTATCACTTGATTGTACCGATTTATGAGAGGGACAGAAATTACGAGGCCTTGGCTAAATGCTATTCACATCTGACCCAGGCGTACAGTAAAGTCGTGCAAGTTAATAAAAGTGGAAAAAGACTGCTCGGACGATTTTACAAAGTCTCTTTCTTCGGATTGGTAAATATATATACATGTATACATATACATATATATATTTTTTTTTGTTTCTACAGTTGCAAAATTATTACACGAATATTATTAGGCCCACTTTGAACGAGAGCATGGCGCCGAGTACATATACAAAGAGCCTAAAGTTACTTCGTTATCAGAAATCTCGGAACGTCTGCGCGACTTGTATTCCAAAAAGTTTGGCTGCGAAAACGTCAAGATAATCATGGACTCTGGTGACACTAGCGTCGACGAATTAAATTCGACAATAGCTCACATTCAAGTAACTCATGTTACACCTTACCATCATGACGATAATGCCGAACCCGAGGCCCGCCAAACGGAGTTTGAAAGAAATCACGACATTGACTGCTTCATGTTTGAAACGCCTTTTACGCGGGACTGTGCGAAAAGCCGAGCAAGCCCACAAGATCAGTGGAAACGGCGTACTATTTTGACAAGTAAGTTCATAATTTCTTGGTTGCTTTGAGCATTTTCTGATATTGTACTTTTTTATTCCTTTCATATAGCTCAACGCTCATTTCCCTATGTTAAAAAACGCATCAAAATAATATCAAAGAAAACTATCGAATTAAGCCCGATACAAGTTGCTCTGGACGAGATGAGACAACAAGTTCAAGAACTGCAGAATGTGACGTTGACGAAGCCTGTAGATTTAAAAAAATTACAACTCAAGCTTCAAGGCAGCGTATGCGTTACGGTGAATGCGGGCCCTCTGGCGTATGCATGTGCATTTTTGAATCCTACGCTGCGCTGCAATTATCCCGATGACTTGGTTTTAGAATTGAAAGATGTGTTTGGGTAAAAAGAGTATACGTTTATTTACGCTCACTCACAAAGTATACCCAATCAATGCCCTCATTGACTATTTTCTTTGTTTTTGTTTTCTCAGAGAATTTGTGAAAATTTGTCGCACGGCTCTTCAAATAAATAGCAAATTAATTTCGTGCGATCAGTATCAGTATCAGGAAGTGCTGCGTGAAAACTACCAAAAGTTGTGCAACAACTTATCATCAGTATTGGGAGATTCGGTCTGGCCAGACGAACATGCCAATAATTTTAAACGTAACAGCGCGGCTCTTTTTAGTGCCATCAGTGGCACGACAAACAGCCATTCGAGCACAGCTTGAGAGCTAATTTAAAGACTGACGGGTGCATTATTAAGTATATATTAGACGACATCACAAAATAAATAAGTAGCAAATTTTTATTACCAAGGATATTTATTGGGTAAATTATTTGTACCTTTTTGCTCTTTGTATATTTAGAAAAATTTTTTTATACATGTGTGATAAAATGAAACAAAAAAATCTACAACTCTTGATTAAATACACTTTTGTTCATTTATTTTTTTTCTTTAATATTAGAGAATTCTCAAACTTTATTATACAACTATACATAATTACGTTTTTTTTTCTTTCATGTACAAGTGTACAAGAAAATAATTTCAGAGGTAGTAAAAAAATTTCACTTGTTTCGATGATAGGTTTTTAAGCGCCGAAAATGTACTAAACTGCCTCGAGCGATCGTCACAAATACCGTACCCAACAACCAGTAGCTACTGGGAAAAAAGTGTCGAAATAAAAAATAAAATCAAGCATTGCCCAATGCTTTTTGTTCGTTCCAAACTTTCAATAATTCATCTGGGTCGCCGTAGCCGTGCGAACTGATTACATATTTATAGTTATACTTTGTGTAATCTTTCTTGTAGAAATGAAATTCTTCGCAGTGAAACGGTTCTATTCCGGCTTTTTTTGCAACGAGAGCCAAAAAGATGTCATCGAATCTAAAATATTTAGTATACATGCTAGCAAAATACATGTCCAAAAGAGCCTCCTTTGATAATACATAAGATCCAGCTGTTACATATGGTGGCCATAAATGATATGGGTATTCTTTTAATGAAACATACCACTTTGAACTTTTGTGCCTGTGAGGCGCGGATCTAAATGTAAATCCAGCAAATAATCTAACGTCTTCTGGCAATTCAAAGTCAAATAATTGTCGCCTCTTTCGAGATGACATTTTTATCCTTGGCCTTGTTATTTCGACAAATTTAACTGTACTATTTGAATCGAGTTTTTTATAGCCATAACGTGACTTGTACAACCATCCGTTACTTTTGTTGCCAGTAATTTCAGCGTTTAGTCCAATCAGAGATCTCTTTTTTCTGAACGGTTCAATTGCTCCTAGAAAAAAATACGCATTAGGTCGCCATAAACGGTGCTAGCATTCTGCACAATTAATGCACATAGTGGGGTGTACTTACTTTCATTAAAATTAACACCGTCTTTTAAATAATCGGGATATAAAGTTGGATTTTTCAAAAATTTCAAGATATTTTTCACAGAAATGTACATGTCATCGTCAACAAACACGTAATATTTTGAGTTGAGACAAAACTTGAAAGCCCAATGAAAACCCATCATAGTTTTTATGGTATTGTTATAATACGAATCTTGAAAATCAGCTTGAACAATGTCTTGATATTTAATTGATTCCGCGTCAATCTTTGCTTTTACTTGATCGTCATTAGAGTGTACACCCAGTAGAAATATTGTTTTCAGTGGCACATCGGAGAATCTTTTTTCAAATCCCCATGAATGACGAATAGCTATTCTGTTGGCAAAGTTTTCAACTGCAGATTTTACCAACAGGACTATACGTAATGTTTGAAATCTTGGTTCTAAACATTTATTACGGATATCACGAATAAATGTGTAATTGTAAATGTTTATTGGTGAAACTGATGGTTTTTCATTGTGACGCAAAGCAGCTACAAATTCATGTATATCTCCTTTGTATGGATATGAGAAATTTTCATCAAATGTCACTTCAAACATATGAGTGAAAAGACCAAAAAAATCTAAAATAAAAATTAAACTACATCCTATGCAAATGTGCCTCAACTTGATTGCAAAAAATAATTTTGCAATTTTTGTACAAGCAGGTCGCAGTATGCAATGCATTTTAGTAAAATTATGTTTTTGGCACCATTATTGTCCTTCACATGGTAAAATAATAAAATTTGATCGTCAATAATCTGCAACATGAATGTTTTTTGTGTTATTATTTTTGTCAAATACTTGACCTTTATTTAGTAATGCGATAAATTATAAAAAGTAGACAAAATTCATGCTCACTTTAATGTCACTTCAAGTGTTGATTGTTGCCTTTTACTGCCAAGTACTGCTCAATTACGATTGCACGTTGCACTGAGAAAGAGAGCATACTTATGGTGGAATATTGAAACGTATTCAGAAAAGTTATGTATATATTTTTTTCGTCATCCCCGATCCCCGACGGTAAAGTTTGTTGTTTACGTCCGCTTAGTATAGGACGTAAAGCGACAAATGTGTACGGCCGCTGGATTTCTTACCGTCCGCTGAGCGAGGCGCTTCTACGAGGTCCATGCTCTCAAATGCACAATTGCACACTGATTATCTATCTATATATATATGACATCTATAACGAATATTGGCATCCATGTATATATATGGCGGCCAAGTGTTGTGTTGTATAGTTGTATTTTTTTTTGACGGCCAGACGCATGTTAGTGCTTAGTGCGCATTGTCTTTTCACCTTTTAATGCCTTCTGCTATCCGCCTTTATCGTTGCGTCGAGTCGGTTCACGCCTATATTAAATACTTATAGCGTTGCCCGTTTTTTTACCTTCTCTTACTCGTTTACCGTATGATCTGTTTCTCGTCTCTTGTGTACGTGTAATCAAAATAACCACTACGTGTTTTTTTAACAAAATTTATTTCAAGTTTCGAGTTACTTGTAGGTAATAGTCTGGGAGCCAGGGTACTTTTCGTAGCCGATGGAGGTCCATGGCTGCACCAAAGTTTTTTTTATGTATTTTGATGCGCTGAATCCGATTTTCGAAGGTGCTTGGCTGTAAAGTTGGCCGATTAATTGTTATAAACATTTTTTATAAACAAATAAGAAATTTTCATTTTTTTGACATAAAAAAATTTTTTTTAGATTCTTTGGCCAATTTTCAGACAAAAAGTATTGTCATTTTTTCGTAAAACCCTTCTTTTACGAGTAAAAAATTCACGAAGTTTCGAAAAACAGGGTTTTTCACGAAATTCGACCATGCGTTGCACATTCATTAATGCACATTTTTTAATCCAACACGGCTTAAAACTTTCGTATAATATAGTACTACAATAATATGGAATGAGCAATGTATGATTTGAATTGGATTTTTATCTAGCAATGCCTCATCGTTAGGTCTATTGCGCGCTTACGCGGTAAGTATGTACTGGAGACCACGCATGAGAGTTCATTATGTTTATTTATAAAGAGCTGCATTTAAACTTTCTTCCGGTATTTTCACTTCTTATTTGAATGTCTAAGGATGCACATCATAAAAATTGTTAGGTAGCATATTGTTAAACAATTTGTTTAAACAAAATTTTTTTTTTATTTATCTATCATGTTTTTAGCAACAAGAATCTAATAAATGCATAAATAATTCCCAATAACCCAAATATTAGTGTTATCTACAATTTGTACATTTTACAACATGAAGCATTTAGGTGACATATTAACTTAAATTAACTGAATTCTTAGTCTCAGTTTATCATTTGCATTGCATAAACTTGTTTTACTACTTACCCTTTTTCCTTTTTACAGTAGAATATCGAAAGAAAGTTTAAATGCAGCTCTTTATAAATAAACATAATGAACTCTCATGCGTGGTCTCCAGTACATACTTACCGCGTAAGCGCGCAATAGACCTAACGATGAGGCATTGCTAGATAAAAATCCAACTCAAATCATACATTGCTCATTCCATATTATTGTAGTACTATATTATACGAAAGTTTTAAGCCGTGTTGGATTAAAAAATGTGCATTAATGAATGTGCAACGCATGGTCGAATTTCGTGAAAAACCCTGTTTTTCGAAACTTCGTGAATTTTTTACTCGTAAAAGAAGGGTTTTACGAAAAAATGACAAGAATACTTTTTGTCTTAAAATTGGCCAAAGAATCTACAAAAATTGTATACTTACGTCACTCGGCCGTAAGGTGGCTGATGGACGGCTGCGTGATGTCGACACACTCCACGCGGCACGCGGCCGTACATCAGCCACTTTACGGCCTCGTAAGGGCTCGGGCACATGGAACCGCGTAAAGCGTAAAGCGTATCGCGTAAAATTATAGGAACAGGGAAAGTTAGGTAAGGTACGCTTTACGCCTTTAAGCGAAAAAATTTGTCATCGCGCACATGGAAGTAAAAAATACGCGCGTAAGTGTTTTTAAACCAATTACAGCGAGTATTTCGTTGGCTTTGCACATGCTGTCTCGCTCGCACTCATGGCAAAAATAAAGTTACGCCCGTATTTTTGTACCCATGTGCGCGATGACAAATTTTTTCGCGTATAGCGTAAATAAAGTATGCAAGCTGTAAATACAGTCAGCAGCTAATGTCAACAACAACAATTACAGTATCAATTGTATAATTAACCGAATTTCTGACATGGATGAAAAATAAATCGTAAGAACTTTGGGAAAATTGTGGAAAGTCTATACGACCTACGCAATGACCCAATATCGCAAAGAAAAAGTGAAAAGTGTAATGATTAAGCTGTATGAAATGTATTAACGGCTCTCAAATAAAAAGAAAAAAAGAAGTATATACTTGAAAACTTTTTTTTGACATGTACGCAGGTTATAATTCACTTGCGTTGAGAACTTCGAAAGCTTTTTTTGTTGACAAGACAGCAGCTTGGTCAACTCCCCTCTACGTCACACTTACGCGATACGCGAGGCTAACCTTCCTTACTTTTACGCGATACGCGATACGCATTACGCTTTACGCGGTTTCATGTGCCCGAGCCCCAACCCTCAACCCCCAAGTCCCCCAACTCGTAACGCAATATACTTACTAATACCTACAACGTACATCAATGCGAATATATCGATACATAAGTACGACAGTACGAGAGCAAAGTACCAACACTACCAACCACACATGGGCACCACACACAACAATAACCAAGTACTGCTTGCATGCAATAATATTTTTCAATTACGTGCCAAATTGTCAATGTGTTTATGCACAAATAAAATGGTATAGTACACAAATAGAATACACCTCCCTACGTCCCTAGGTCCCTACACCATGTTATTATAATGTTGTTGATGAGTGTTGAAAATTGAGAATGCAATACCAAGTACTTGTTTGTCAATAGCTATAGGTACGGCTGAGGCTGACTCTGATATGCGATATATCAATCTAACCGTAGAAGTATACTTACCCTCTTCGAGAGGGGGGAAATTGAACATTGAAGATACAAATTCTACACACGCAGTCTTATTTTGATACTGAGAGCTCGATTCATTTGACTTTAAACCTCAAACGACGTGACACGGTGTTTATTAAAAATCATGTACATAAATGTTGTATGAATCAATCAATTAATTAATCAATGAAAAAAGTTTTTCACCCATCACTTGATATTGACACACGTTTTTTTTTTCTTTTGAGAGCACCAGGAAGAGAGAGCTAAGTAGCGCGGCCGTTTGCTGCTGGCTGGATACTATACTTAGTAGTAAACTAGTAAGTAGGTATAAGTGTAGTAAGAAGATGGATTTTTATTGCGGCATTGGGTTATATTGTATTATGTTATATAAGTATTGGCAATTGGCAAGAATGAACGTATATATACATACTTACCTGATGAGCTGCTGGCACCTAGTTCACTAGTTGGTGGCTGCGCTGGGGGGGTATTGTGAAACTTATTCTACCTACACAGCCTACACTACGCCACGCCACAACTTGACGTCACGTTACAATGCACAAGTAAATAGTAACATACCGTCAGTCTGTGGTGTGGCGTGGTGTAGAAGAGTAGAAGTTACGCAATACCCCCCCTGACACGTGACACCGCCGTCTCACCTGACACTGCTGACTGTAAATATAGTGCTGACCTCCTCTCTCTTTACTTTGCATGGTTATTGGTTACTGGTTACATTGATTACCGCGCGCCTTACGGCTCACAGTAATTGTTACATCAGGTTACATCACGTGCAGGTCACCCTTGTTATTTATTCATTGTTTTGTTTTGGTATACTGACCCTTTTGTTCTTAAATGAGGGTTTTAGTGCGATTCTTGTAAGGATAACCAGGTATAAGTCACTTGAAGAGTTGATTTTTGAAAAACAGTCATCTACTTGATAGGAGATAATTTGAACTGCTTAACCATGGACTTTAGTAAACTGCAGGCATATCAACAAACTCTATTGAACCAAGTGTATTTGCAGGTGAGCATGTGATTCAAGAAATCTTTAATAATCAATCGTTTACTTTTCCATCTAGTTTGTTTGTATTAATAGTGTATTAATATATCATTAATAGTGCCAAATGTAAAATTACAGGAGACAGAGCAAAACGAGAGTCGCCTAAAGTCCTGGATAGAGCACAAAGAAAAACACTTACAGATAATTCAAGGAATAGAAAAACTAGTGCAGGAATTGTCTGTTAATTGTATGGTGCCAATTGGAAAGAGAGCTTTAATGAAAGGAAAGCTTATGCACACCAATGAAATACTTGTTTGCATCGGGGGTGGATATTTCGTCAAATACAGTGCCCAACAAGCAATAGCGTTATGCAATCGAAGAATCAAAAGTAAGTGAATTCTTTGCTCAGAAAGGAAAAAAAATTTATGAGTTATTCAGCAATGAAATATCGTATTTTTTTCAAATAGGTTCTGATGAAATGATCAGAAAGCTTGAAGAAGAAAGAAATTTACTTCAAGTCCGAAGAATGCTACCTCTGAACTGCGGTGCATTTGAATCTGAAGACTGTAAAGATATTGTTGAATTTTGGGATGAAAAAACCTTACAAGATTGGAAACGTAACTCCTATTATTAAATTGTATTTTATTGCATATTTTGCATAATTATTTAATTATATATTATTTTTTAAAGATAAACATAAAACGAGGGAAAAAATATATCGAGAAAAATTGAAAAACTCCAGCAGCAAAACTTTGGAAAACGAAATTACCCAGTATGAGCTATTCAAGCGACTCGATGAGTTGGAATTGCAAGAAGAACTGGCTAACAAATTAAATAGGTAAAATTTTAATTTGACAATAATTGGTGGATTTTATAGTTTCTTGTTAAATTGTTACATTATTTAAGACGAATCACGACAATAAACTTTTGAAATTTTTTTTAATAATTGTGACTTTTTGTTATTTAATTTACCTCATCTACATACTCAGGCTGGAGAATAGTGAAAGTATTTTTCATCAACCATCAGAAGGGAATATAAAAAAACCTATAAATGAAAATTTAGATAAAAATGAGTGTGAAAACGATGATAACGAGGACGACGACGACGACGATGATGATGATGATGATGATGGTGATGATGATGGTGATGATGATGGTGATGATGACGACGACAATGGCTATGACAACAGTGATGGCCATGGTGAAAGTAATAATTGTACCTATAGAAATCATCAAGTAAATAAAATAAGCGGAAAATTTGAAGTTTCTATCATTAAAGAAGAAGATAACGTGTGTAAAAAAATCGCAGAAAAAGAAATGCATTACAAGAGTTATGAGGATAAAAAATTGAAAAAATCAGAAAGAAGGGTTTCTTTCGCTGATCCTCAGTTTGTAGAAATAGAATCAGTCGCTAACGGCGACGAACTCAAATATGTCAAAACTAATGGAGACGACCTCATCAAGATTGAATTTAGGCATTCTCAGACCACAGCTTTAAATTTAAAAAATAATTATAAAAATGACATAAATAATCCGAGTGATGTTTATGACATTTTTTCCAAGCCTAAATCAATACTCAAGATTTCATCGAATGTAAATTATGTTAATTATGTTTATGAAAATACACCATTGATAGAAGAAGATACTTTGCAAGGAGAATGCAAAGATGAAAATAATCAACTTGAAAAGTCTACTTATATCACTGTAAGTGTAATTAAATGGAAAATTTACATTACAAGTGTTAAAATTTTTTGTCCAATGTTACAGGTAGTTAAAGACGTTAAAGAAAAAAATTTCGACAGTCCTATGACGGAATCTTTGGGAAAAACTAATAAAAATCGACCAATTAGCAGATTTAAACTAGAAAGAACACACGAAAAGACAAAATAATTTTGTTTTATAATTTTTAATTTTGTATGATAAATATTATGTAGATATTATTCATTACTCTAGAAGGCTCCGCGATGGACTTAAATTCTGTTTGAATGTAAAATAAAATTATTTACTTGCTCTTTGTACCCCTCATAATGTCAATACATTTTATACAAATTGCTGTTTTATATTTACATAACTTTAGATTATGAAAAAATACAAGTAAATTGTTGCGCATAATTTTTTATTTGCATTATATTTAATTCCACCAATACCCCCTTGTCAGATGTTTTTTTATGTATCTCAATACTCATTTCTAGTACCCTGTCACTCTTTTCCCTCTTGTACTGTCCCTATAGCTAGAGTGAAAAGTTATCCCCTCTGACGACTCTGTCAATCCCCCTCGGAACAATATTTGCAACAGTTATATATTATTGATTCTGTATGCTGCAATTTCCTCAACAAAAGTCGGTGTCGAATAAATTATCATGGCAAAATTTTGTGCACGAGATTATTTTTTCTATTTTTAATACTTCAATTACTCAGAATATTATTTCCTCAAAGTTATCAACAGTATTTGTGACATTCAAACTTTGTTTTAGCAAGAATTGAGTAAAAACTCAAGTAATTTTGCACGCAAATTAGATTCATCCTAAAACGTTGCAATATACACACACATTATGTATAGTGATGTTAGTGACATGCGATTTGCAAGCATTGCAATGGGGGGTATAACAACAATAAGCAACAAGTGAAATGAGGAATAAAAAGTCGACAAGCCAATTAAACTGACAATGACAACTTATAAATTAACTTTCGATTATTCCGTTAATAAGGACATTCTAATCACGATAATAAAAGAAAAAGTATACCCATTTAAGTATTTAATAAATAAGCTAATCGCTATAATTGCTTGTCCATATACCTGCATGTGGCCAGAAAAACAGCGATACGAGGTAAAAGTACGATGAGTGAAAGCGCTAAATGAGGGTTTGCATAATTCCGGCAAGCTTATAGTATATTTTCCCCAAACGTTTACATAAGTACAATACCCAGGTACCTTTTTCTTACTTTTGCAGTTTGAATAATGGTTCCCGTATTGCACATTTCGTGTAAAAACTCAACCTCTTGTAATAGTAATGTAATAATAATTACAAGGAGAGAGAGAGAGAGAGAGAGAGCAGGGGAGAATAGTGAAAAAAAACACGAGTTGGAGAAGGATATCTTGTGTGTGTGTGTGTGTGTGTGTGTGTACGTGTGTGAAATGATTAAGTATGGAAGTGGTGACATAATATTATTGTTGCAGTGCCTATACGTACTGGGTATATAGCAAACTATTAGCAAATGTGAAAATGTCTATGTAATAATGTGGTATATAATAAGTAATATGTGGAGAGTGTATTATAGTTTTATCCCCCGTCACTGACGGTGACGGGCCGTCAGCGGGCAAAAGACATGCGCGTCGCTTTCTCTCGCGTTGCCGTGTACCGCGTACTTATTTCGTGTTCCCCCTTCTTCTCCAGGGGGTAGGTTCAGGTATATAACTTACAAGTAAGTAGATAGGGTTCGGTACAGGTTGGACGGACTGTAAGTATAGGGCATGTAGTGTACATACTTACCTACAAGCTTCATGCAAGGACCTTTCTTATCTTTTTTAAGTAATTACTTACAGCCAGTTTATAGTTGTTGTATCGGACTATTCGGTTATCCGCACAGTACTTATTAACGTGTGTTTATAAACTATCGGACTGTCATGTGTGCATCATCATAATTATTATACTCACGGGGGTATCAATATTTATATTTAAGGTGATTGTTGTAAGTTATAACTATGGATAAAAGACAAAAGTGCGCGCATATAGGTAACATTACATATACATATATATATATATATATAAATCCGTAAATGTACACTGCACGCATCATCACCTACCGCATTAACAACGATAGAGAGGAGTAACCGTATACTTGTATACACATCGCAAATTCGCAACCCTTGCGAGAGCGAGCGCGCGAGTCGAAGCAAGTAAGCGCAGCAGGGCGGCCATGGGGGGGCCGCCTTCGCCTCTTTCTGTTTTTTTCATCTCCGTCGGCGAACGATTCCTCCGACGCCAGCCCAGCTGAGCGGATGAGCCGAGGCGGCTCCGCTGTTGCTTCTGGGCCGTTGCTGCTGCTGCTGGTGTTGTTACTATTGTTGCTCCTGGCATTGCAGCTCGAGCCGCTCGAGGCACCCGAGGCTGGACAAATTCTGCAGCAGCAGCACCACCACCACCACCACCATCATCATCATCAGCCACTACCGAGACCACAACAGCAGCTTCAACAACAAAAAATTGTTCCAGCAACGACGCCACCTACGTCAAAGTGGCCACCGTCTCCGCCACCTCCTAGGCATCAGCAGGGCCAACGGCCATCCTTTATCGAACGCAAGCTCCGTGTGCAGCAGCATCATGCGGAATCTGAATCCTCATCTAATAGCCCTCTGCAGATTCGACATGGGCGTTCCCGTGGTCGAGCTAGCAGCAGCAGCAGCAGCAGCAGCAGCAGTAACGAGGATTTGGTGGCCGTACTGGCTGCCGAGACGGACGAGCTACTGCTCTTGCTCGACCATCATCATGCAGAGGCCGAAGCTGCAGGTGTACAAGGAGCCGACGATGGCGAGGATCAGTCGTGGCAGGACGAGGCTGTAGCGGCTGTTGCGACAATAGATACACCTGGCAATTACATCAACAATAATAAGGACAACAACGGTACGTGGACGACGATGACAAAGAACGACCGGGAGGAAAAAACGAGAGGAATGGTGTTGGCCCCGGGACAGGTTGACATAGTCACGCGCTTTTTGCGGATAATTGAAAACCAGCACCTCCTCGGCGAAAATTGCACCGCCGGCACGGACCTGAACCTTGGCGAGGGGGTACGTCTTTTCTACATTTTATTTTTACATATATCATATACTTATACGCAAATGGTGTGTACTTGTTGGGCACTCTTATTCCCACTTTAGGCGGGTTACGCCGGTAATACGTAGTCTTTTTTTTTTTTTTTTTTTTTTTTTTTAACAAACAATATGTTGTAACAAGTATCTCCCACGAGGCGTAAGTGATACGCAAGTAATTGTACACAAGAGAAAATAATTATATAGTTAATAGAGCGAGCGGTGGCTCAGTCGGCTAGATCGTGGATTGGCACGCGGGCGACCGTGGTTCGATTCTCGGCCAGTGCGACTTTTTCGGGCAAGTACCTCTGTGTCTTTCACATGTGCTTTTTCACCACGCAATGCTCCTCGAAGAGGGTTTAGGCGACCTTTTCGCAGCATAATTGCCTAATGTCCCCCTACCCCCCTCCCTTTATAGGAGCCGGACGTAAAGCACTATAATATAAAAAAAAAAAAAAAAATTATCTAGTTACTATTAATAGCTTGATGCATGTTGAACTGCATGTACCTATCGCAAAGAAAATTAATTTGCGGATCTTCTTCATGTTTTACTTACGCTTTTTCATATTATATACTTATTTCCTACTGCATTCCTTTTTTACGTTGACTGAACTCGTGCTGCTTAGGGCAATGGGTAATCATATCATCATCAAGACTTTGGTACATTCGGGCCATGGACAGTTGAATATTTCAATAATATCGTTTCATCATCTCGTCATTACATTGTGAGAAATATGATTTGCATTTCCCAAAAATAACAAAATCTTTTTTATTAACAATTATTTGAAAATGGATCGAATGGCATATCTTTTTTTAATTGTACAGATATTCAATAGTTGAGACAAAAGTTACTATATCCTCATTTGTGACTGCAATTATACGTTGCGTGTAATGCGCCCCAATTTAATTTTTAATAGCGCAATGATAAAAATGATAAGATTTAGATATTGATGATGATTAAATATATTGTACGTTTGATCTGAAAATTGCAAATCGATCGGTTAAAACTATGTATAGTAAGATAAATTTACGACAAGCAGTACAGGCAATAAATTTGTATTTTTTTTTTTTGTCAATCAGGTTGTCGATCAGTACGCTCAGGAGCGCTTTCGGCTCGAGGCCAAGCTCGCCGTTAATCGGGCCAACATGCTTACCCGGCTTTGGAAGTACGCGCCCGAGGTGATGCAGGCCTCGGAGTACCTCCTTCACGCGAGTGTTCTCTCGATGGTCGAGTTTGACGAGGATATATTTGCGGCGGGCAATTGCTACGACAAGCTGCAGTACCGCGAGCGTTGGCTTTATTGTCCGTTCGCGCACCGTCTCCAGAACGAGGAGGGCGTCCTTGTCAAGGACCTTGCCGTCGAGTACAAGTACCTGAGCAATAGCAGCGAGTGGTTTTACATCGCCCGAAAGAATGCCGAGCGCAGGATCGCTAGCTACGATCAATTTAGCCGAGGTTTTCTTACTTGTATACGACTATTACCTAGATTAGTACCATTATTCTTACATTTCAATATCATCACGTACCAATCACCAATTAGGCATACTGCATTATTATTATCGACATCTATATAATTGTTATTGCACTCCCCTTTTCCCTATTCTCCATGTACAATATTGTATATAGGTGTGTTGCTAATGTCGTGTACATTGTCATTATTTATTATTATTATTATTATTATTATTATTATTATTATTATTATCATTATCAAGTACCTTCTTTTTTCTGAATGCTTTTATTTAGGACTTAAGTACATACCTATATTATAAGTAAGTAGAAAATATAATAAAGACTAACATACGTACGTTGGCTGTATGCATGGCTATAATGTATAATATCCAATACGTAAATACTTGTTGCATGTCATTGTAAAAAGTCTTTTATTTTCTTTTTCGACTTTTTCTAACAAATATTATTTAGGCAACACTTTTGCAAATAATAATAAAATTAATCAACTAAGGGGTAACGTGCGTGCGTCGACTTTTTTACCGGCCCAAACGCATACCTATACCACTGATACGATTCACGAGGTGTAGCGTCGATGCCTTTTACTTTTTTATACGCTAAAGTACTTTTATTACTATTATCATTATTTGTATTACTTATATTTGAGTATATCTACGCCCCAACAAATGTATATATGCGTACGTCTATGCGTTAACTATAATTTGTTATTAGCTATTTGCGACGAACGCCTATTTTCAGTTATATATATATATATATATATAATAACCCTATGTTATCGGATACCTTTGTTTGATACGCGTCCTCGTTGTCCCGACAATTTATAATAGCAGTCTGCTCTCAATGCCCATACAAATTGCCTACTTTCAGTTCTATCAATAGGTCTATTATGGCTCTGCTCGCATCACTCATTGTTCCTTTACGTTCAACCGTCTCTCTCCCTCTCTCGTAATCTATTTAAATATTGTAAACGTGTCATTACCGATGCATTTTGCTTCTATTTTTAAATATAAAAAAGTCCATGCACACCATTCGCGCATGTAAAAGAATAAAAATAAATAGCGTTTATCCATTAGCTGAAACAAAAGTCTCATTGTTACTTTTGTGATTTCAAGATTAATATTTCGTCTAACTTTTTCAATAATAGAAGTTGAAAAAAATTTAGAAAACTAGACGAAAACAAAATTACATGACTTTCCGTCTCGCGTTAATAAGTATATAATTATTTTCGATTCGATTTTTATTCGCCATTCATAAGTATTGGGTGCATCGCACGCAACGCTCTATGAATGGTGTTTTATTTTAATTTGCCACCGTTAACAATAACTTGTTAGGAGAGCCTTAAATCAGAAAATGACCTTAACCAAAGTTGTCGGGTTTGAAGGAGGACATTTGAAGTTGACCTTTATTGTGACCTCGACTTTGGGATCTTCAAGGCCACTTTAAGGCCAAATAATTTTTTTTTTTCCTCTCATTTTAATTTGCGTTATTTTTGACCATGGATTCTGGAAAAGCAGAAAATCGTATATTACTGCATATTTTCATAATATAGTGAGTCTGAATTGTTGCTTACACATTGAACGGTTCAACTATAATATACCCGTCAATCTCGCGCAGCTGGCCTAATAGCGAATACTTTGCAAGGTCATAAAGCCGAGGGTGCTCTCTCTCTCTCTCTCTCTTTTGTATAGCGAAGCCACGACCCCATGTCACATCCCAACACGTACTTTATGCGTTATTTGAACAACGTGCTAGTATTCTGTTTTACTAATCACTTGATCGAATAAATATATTATTCAGGATATCATACCTATACTCACAACGAGAGCAGCCACACAAAACGAGTCCAAGATGAGATATTGACGGTGCGATACGAGGATGGTCGCTGGTCGACGCCCTACTACGATTGTGGAGGTGGAAACATTTGGATGTTGACCTATACAGTACCATTTTTTGGTTACGTCAACGATACGTACTTTTTCAAGTAAAACATTTATTTTTCTTGGGCAACTAATATTATACTTGATAATACATATTCCACATGCTTACCTGTAGTAATCATAAGTTTCCGAGATCAACTTATCCACATTTTTTTTTTTTTTTTTTTTTTTTTTTTTTTTCTTTTCTCTTTTATCCCCAGAGGTACAAGCGGTATCGATATAGACCTACGTAGAGTAGATATTGATCAGTGCCCACTGCCTCCAGGATCCATCCAATTAAATATATTTGCAGCGAGCGATAAGTGCAAGAAACGAACGACGGAGGTGAAAAAAATCGTTTCACGAATATTCGTTGCCATTATCACTATTTATATTAATTTACATTGAATGCTGTACCAATTTTACTAATTTTACTGTTTTAATAAGTAACGACATTATTGATCTAGGATGTAGTAAACTCTATTATTTTCAGTGTGTCGCGATTCCTGGCTTAGGATTTCGTAGAGGTAGCTATCGATGTATTTGTAAACGAGGTTTCTACTATCCGGATACAAAGTCACCTAATCGCTTTTATAACGGCACTGTAGTCGAAGAGGAATACGAAAAACTAATGCTCGTAAGTGTCATTGGCACAAAAAAAATTAATTTATAGGTATTATCTATCCTTTAACATTCAATTGCTCTAGGGGTGTTTTAATTAAGAGGAAAAAAAAAAAAAAGAAAAAAAAAAAATTATCTCATAATACAATTTAGGAAAAGGTGCGCATTGAAAAATATACCACCTTGAAAATTATTTTACAAACCATGCAAAGTTTTTTTTGTTTTATTCAAGTTCTATTTAATATAATTCGGAATAAGATAGTTTTCTGAATCAAAAAGTATACACGAAAAAAATGATTTACACTAAACGCAAGAACGTGTTCAAGTCAAGTATGATCTTACCTATATCGAATCATGTAACAAGTTTTCAAAGAATATTTTTTTTATATGCACGAATTCGTAGTCACCTACCCAACATACATACGTACACCGCAATAATGGCATAATGTACACAACAAGATCTTAAAAGATAAAATCATCCTGGTACATACAGCATGGAAAACTTGAATAATTTTATACATTTTAGGGTAAAGTGAGTCGGTACGACAAGGCTGGTGTTTTTGAATGCTTTCCTTGTCCCGAAGGTTGTGATTCCTGTCAAGACTCTTCCCCTTGCGTCGTATCTCTCAATTGGCTCATGAGAACCATTATCCTTATTTTGGAATGTTGCGTCATAGCTTGTCTACCTGCTGTTGCATTATTTACCTGGAAATACGGAAACGTTAAGGTAAACAATCAAACATAACGATTATCGGTTCATACACAGCAAAAGGCATTTTTGTGTTTTCATGCATCAAATACCCTATTTGACCCAATTGTGCCATCTTGTTGTTTGCACAAACACATCTCAGATTGCATGTACTGTACACGATTATTATTTAAACTCAGTTGGAGCGCAAGTACTCATCAACATGCGATACAAGGCTTTTTTTATACCTACTCTACTCAACTCTATGCATTCAGTACGCTTTACAAACATGTTATATCGACGTAAATATGTGAATGTCGAGAGAAAGACAATAAATTATTCATAAATTATTACTTATCACTGCGTACAGGTAGTCCGAGCTGCAAGTCCAGTTTTATTGCGTGTCATTGTTCTTGGAGCTTTTTTCATCTATTGTACTGTAAGTGAATTTCATGTTCATCAGGCACGTGCGGGACGAAATCATTTGGTTGGAAAAAAAATCATACGCTTAAAGGATAAAACAAAACTCAATTCCAACCGAGATAAAAAAAAAAAAATACAAAGCTTTCATTTTCAAATACCGAGAAAACTTTTGTTATTTAAACTAGTACGTTTTTGCGGATACATTTATGAGAAATTTTATTACGCCTAGTATAAATTACTAAGTACATCATATAATAATTTTTTTTATTAACGTGAAAAAAATTTCTCATAATCCGTGCATACATTCGTTTTCCTACAACTTTGGCTTTTCTGATATTGATTTGAATCCATCAGATGTATTATTTCCAACAAGTGCGCTGGTATTTTGTTTGGTCAAAAATGGAACAAGTACTTGAAATTCTTTGAAATCATTTTTGTCTCACACATGCCTTCAAATTATTGATGTTTTACGTGTATATAAAATAATGGATTTAGTGGTTCTGCTGCATTACTCTATATACCATTACAGACGATAGTTATGTACCCTCAGCCAAATATAGTGACGTGTACAGTACGAGTTTGGCTCAGAGAAATTGGCTTCTCATTGACTTATGGTGCATTGATGCTGAAAACGTGGAGGTACATATATATATATGTACATAAGTTATTGTACCCCAGTACTTTTGTTGTTATCTATGGTGTCATTGATATTTTCATCGACTAATTTTAAGCATGACGACTCTTCCATGTTAATGTTATAAATTTTCAAAACTATCGATGATTACAACTATACTATCAACTATATAATGTCTTGTATTGCATGTGTATTAGTAAATTTTGTTTTGGTGAGAAAGTGTATAAGCAGTCGCGTCTTACATGAAAAAACTGATACCTACATGAGTTTTTCTTTATTATTATAGAATATCTGTGATTTTTCGCGTTCGATCTGCCAAAGCTGTCAAGATAACAGACATGAATTTACTCAAACGTCTAGGCATTATCGTTACCATATTTAGCGCATTGTTGGGAATCCGTACTTTAGTTGCGCCACCAGTCGTCATTGTAGCTCGTACGGCGGACGACTTGAAGGCTTATTTGTGTCAAACTGACTGGTGGGATCACAGTTTTACCACGCGTAAGTATATCCATACATTATCAATCAATATTCAAATTTTGCTCGACCATGTGTAATAATTTTTAACTGCCAATCACTTTGCCACTGCTTTAAATTACAGTGGAAGTGATGTTTCTTGTTTGGGGCATTAGATTGTGCATCGTTGTGAGGAAAGCACCATCGGAATTCAATGAAAGTCGTTTTATATCAATGGCAATATACAATGAATTTCTCCTTTCGGTTTTTTTGAATGTATCCATGTAAGAGACGTAATTTTGACCTCATACATGTATTTTTTTTTTTTTTTTTTTTTTTTTTGATGAAAAATAATCTCATTTAATAACATTGGCGTCTCACAGGTTTTTCTTGCAATCATCTGCCAACCCAGATCTACTGTACATCATATTTTTCTGTCACACTCAACTTACCGTCACGCTATTACTCGGATTTATTTTTGGAAGCAAGGTCAGACTCGGTGACTCATTGTGTAATAATAATAAAAAAAAAAAAAAAAAAAAAAAAAAAAAAAAAAAAAAATCACCAACATTGTTACGTTGGCTGCCAACGTAATTTTTCTTTTTCAATTTTAAGGCATACGTTGTATTCAAAGGAGGCGGTAAAGATGATCTAAATGGCAAACTTACCGGCACTACCAGCAAGTTTTTAGGAAAGACTTGTCGAGCACCTGCTACGAGCAATCAAACAAATTCAATCTCCTTGCACCAGGCCAACTTGACCGAAGACAGCGATGGAATGACGGTAATAACTGAGCGAATGTCTATGCGATATTTGAATATTACCCTTCAAGTGATGAATTTTTTTTTTTTTTTTTTTTTTTTTTTTTCCTTCAAATAGGAAGAATTTCGAAGATTATGTACGCAATTAGAGCTACTTAAAGAGAAAAACATGCGGTTAGGTAATCGACACATGATTGAAAAAATCATCGCCATGCAAGAGGCAGCTAATCACGTAGAAACTCAAACTTTTGCGGTTCACCCTATTCCTTGGTCTTTGCAGCAAAATCAAGCGGTAACCGATCCGTCCACACTAAACAGGTACAATTATTTGGCAAAAGACTTATACTTTTACAGCAATCTATGTTTATAAATTTTTATTTGCGTGCTGGTCATTTTAAAGGATAAAGGCAGAGGCATCAAAATGTTCCAATTTTTCGTGCAATGAGCAACGAACCAACACGACCGAGGAATGTTTGGCAGGGAAAATCGCAATAGAGGAAATCCAAATAGAGGTCGTCATGGAAAAAGATAAAAAAACTTTAGTTAAAGAAAAAAAGACCGATGTTAAAGGGGAGGAAAAAGAGGCAGATGCAATATTGGGTAACGAAAAAAACAAAAAATCGCTCGACTTGAAAGAAGAGCTGGATGATCAAATTACTAAAGACAAGAGCAAAAGTAAATCCGGCCACGCAAGAACTCATGCCATTGTCATAAATTTAGACGATAAGACCAGATTTTCCGAAGAGGTGACTGTCTAAATGATTTTCAGGCGATTGTTAAACAATAATAATACAACGTTTTTTTAAATGCGTATCGTGCAAATAATTCAACCATAAAACACCATTATATGATAAATATTCCTTTGTATTTTCCATGTCAAAAGTTTTAAATTTTATCTTAATCTATATAAACTGTGAACGCAGATTTAAGATTTTACAGTTTTAAAAATAATAATATTTCTCCATGTACGCTGGTCAAGAAAGACTTTGCACTTTATTAAAAGTTGAGCCACAGTGAACAGACTCACAGGTGTATTATAAATAACAATTTCATGTAACTTTCCTCAAAATTTTAGGATAGGTTTTGAAAAAAACCGTTAAAAAAAAATCGTTAGCGCTTAAGGTTTTAACATCACTTTGATGGAGAGCAGTCAAGCTCCGTGCCCTCATTTGCATTAAGTTCAAACATAAAGAATTTATACATATATATACACGTGATTTGAAACAAACTTGCACATTTTAATCATGTTTCCCAATTTTTCTATTAATTAGTAGTATATGAAAATTTTTATTTTTTATGTTGCAAAATACCTAAGTAAGAAACTGGGCCAACTTAGCCAAGTATTTCCCTAATTTTTTATAAATTGAGTATTTCACTATTTTTCGAGTACTAGGCAGTTGAACATTTTTGTTGGTCTTTCGCCATATATGTATGTGTAGAGGTGCAAAGCCTTTTTTAATAGGTATTTATAAGTGAACAGGTATCGAGTCCTTACTTGACTATCTCTTTCTTACCATGGTATTTGATAATGTAAAAACAAATGTAATAAAGGTTTATTGCATCGACCAAACAATTATCCATGTCAAATATTTCCAATTTTATGACTTGTAAGAAAACTTTGTTCTGAATCCAGTACCTAACCACCAGTGAAAGGCAGTTTTTCGAAAAACTTATTAAGAGAATGCTGAATGACAAGAACTAATTTTTGACTAATTTTTTAATTCGGTATATAACACAAGCTTATAAAATAATTAAATATTTTTTACTTCAAAAGTTTTTAATGCTTTGCATTACACGTTTAAAATTAAGCTAAAGCGGTCCTAAAAATTGGGAAACACAACAATTCGTAAACATTGATTTTCATGTATATTTAGAAACTCGTTAAAAATTATTGATCAGCATTATTTCAATTGTTGTCGGATTCACGTATGACTTAGAATATCTGCAACAATTTAAGTGCAAATGATTGAAATGTTTTGAATGAAGTATTCTGTAAGTAGAAAAATACATATTCTGTATATAAATTGTAAATAAAGCATAAATACATGTGGATTGATATTGTTTCGTGTAACAAGTATTAAATACGTTAAAGTATTAATCGTGATAAATGTGCATATCGCAAAAAAAACTGACCAATTGTAGGACAAACGTTAATAGAATTACTGGTAGTAGCGCAGTGGTAGTAATAATAATAATAATAATAATAATAATAAGAATAAGAATCAACGTAAATTAAGTGTTTTTTTTTACAACATTTTCCTTTTACTTAGTTTGTACTTTTTTTTTTTTTTTTTTTTTTTTTTTTTATTTCATATTAAATCAGGAATAATCATATTTGCTACAAAATGTAAACATTATTTATTTCAATCCTTGTTATTTTGTGCATTTGAAAGAATAAGAAATACATTTTTTCAAAATCAACAAAATAGTTACTAGCTTTCAATTCAGAAAAAACATTTTACATCAGCTTTCGTCCATCCAAGTCCTCGACAGTAATTCAAATTTTCGCATTAGAACCGGGAAAAAAATCGTCATCGTTGGTTTAAGCTGTTGCATAATCCAATCGAGTGTTGAAGGACAAATCAATACTATCGCCAGAGCACTTACTATCGCTGGTGCAAAGAGCATCAAAGTAATCTAATAAATAACATAAAAAAATAAACAAAATTGAGTCGAATCGTTAGACTATCACTAAATTCAAGTACAGTAAATTATTATAATGATTTTATATAACATGATTTAAATTATTTATTATTCGTTTATACTAGTTGCTTTGTACTAAAATACATTATTTTTCAATATTGCATTGCACGTAATTACTGATTTCGTTTGTTTACATTTCATGTAACCTAACTGTTATCCTAACTCTTCAAACTAACATAATTGCAAAATGTAAGGGATTAAAAATGTACATACGTGCCACATCCATGATACAACTAACCATCCAAGAAGTACTGTACCAGCAGTTTTTACGTATGGAGCAAACTTGAAATTGAATGAATCTTCCAAATAAAGTATTTTTTCTGGAATACGTGACATTAAATGTTCCATTTTATCCGTTGTCAACTAACGGCAAATTTGATCAATTTTATTTAAAAAGTAGTTTTAATTTTTATTGAATGCATACCCGTTTTTTACGGTATGGTGTACGTAGAGTCGTGAAAAAACCAAAATAAGTGTATGCACAGTTTTTTGTTTTATTTTTGTAAAATACTGATTTGGAATCGTCTAAAAAAACAATTGATGGTACAATTTCAAGTTTGAATGTTACAATGGTGGATATAAGTTATTTAGTATTTCGAGAAAAGTACTCAACTATACTGCTTGAAAAATTAAAAATTTTAAACAAGAAAAAACATAACTACGTATTGATCGATACCATGGAGCCATTAACTTTTAAACTTGTAATTACACTTTTATTTATTATTTCAACTATGTTACAATAACCTCTGTTTGTTAAGCATACTTACTTGCTTTAAACTCAGCTGTTTAATCTAGCGTATAATTATGCACACTGTTGAAAATCTGTTTAATTTTCTATTTGAAATTAAACAGGCTACACACGGTTTGTGTAAGTTGCATTTGACACTAATGTTTAGTTATAAATACACAAATCTTGGGTATTTAAACCCTATTCCAACTATTATCAAACACTTACTTTGTGTATATTTATGAATATTACATCAAGTAAAAAAGTTGAATATGATTTATGTGATTTTAACAATTGATTTGTGTAATTAACAAAACAACAAAAAATTTTCAACTGCGATCTACTTTCCTCGAGCTCTATGTGGTATATCAAGATAATATGTTGGGTACTAGAGGGGTGGAAAAAAATATTTTATTACTTAAAAAAGCCTAAGTCTCACAGTTGAAAAAAAATTTTTTTTTTTAAATCACAAAATGTAACTTTCACGATATTTTCATTATTCATCGAGATACAACGATTTTAAGGTTTTGAAATTTCAAATTTAAGAATAAGTAGCTACTGTTTTTAGGCTGTATGAGGTGTAATATGCCAACCTATATGATAAGTATTGGTGAACAAGGAACGAATACTTAAACGTTTCAAATGACCAAGGTCCCACAGTTTATTAAAAAAATTTTTTTTTTATTTTTACGACAACGAAATATCGTCCTTTTTGCGATGTCTGCTTTAATTACGTATAACAGCGGTTTTTAAATTTTCATAATTTTAAGCTTAAAAATTTCAAATTTAGAAATTAGCCACTTCTTTTTTTGAGCTCTGTAGAGAATAAGAAGCCAATCTGTACGATATTGGAGATCATACATTTAAACGTTAAAACTGCCTATATCCCAAGGTTTCTAAGATAAACAAAAATTTTAATTGTATTTTTATGATCACGAATTATCGTCCTTTTGGCGATGCGTCGTTTACAGATCTACAGCGATTTTCAAGTTTTCAATAGGTGTACGCCAAAAAATTTTATATTCTGAGAATAGCCCCTACTTTGTTTGGGTCTCTGCGTAATTTAATAAGCTTATCTGTAGCATATTGAAAAATTATTCGCAAAAAAATTTTTTTTATTTCATTCTATGAAAATGAAATATTGTCCTTTTCGCGATATTTGCAATATTTACGAAGATACAGAGATTTAAGGATATTGATAATTTTAAGGTTGAAAATTCCAAATTTAGAGACTAGCCACTATTTTTTTTCGACTGTGTGTGGTTGAGTAAGCTAATCTGTGTAATACTAGTAATTTAAAATCAAATCTATGTAAAAACATTTCAAGTGGCCAATGTCTCACAAATTTTTTTTTTCCTTGATTACGAATTATCGTTCTTTTCGCGATATTAGATTTTTTACAAAAATATAGCGATTTGAAAATTTCCATACTTTTGATCTTAAAAATTTCGAATTTACAGAATGGCCACTAATTTTTATGAGTTCTAAGCAGGTTTATACAGACAATTTATGAAATATTGAAAATTTAATATCGAATCTAATAACATTTTCAGTGGCCAATGCCTTTTTATTAAACCAATGGAAATAAAAATTTTAACAATATCGAAAAAAATAAGTTTTTGGTGTTAACTTTTTACCAATCGGTGTTCAATCATATAAACGTTTCTCAGACTCGATTAAGTAAATTTGACTCCAGGCATGTATGAATAAAGTTAATAATTAGTTTATCAAGTATTTTATCAATCATAATTGAAACAAAAAAGTACTCGAGAGTATAATAACAAATCTCTCTTACACAGTTCGTCTGCGTTTTTAAAATAATATTTTACCATTATCTTCGCCTAACCTAAGTTAATTTTTATGCAGACAATATACTTACTCTTTTAATCAGCAGAAATTATTACGTTGTATATTAAAGACCCTGAAATAGGGAAAAAAAAGGATTGGATTTAATGCTGAGGCCGAAAAAAATTTGATACACGTTCTGAAATACACAATTAACCAACAATGTCATTCTTGTTTTATTTTTTGATATGTGTACACACATTGTTTAACAACGCTTGGAATTACGACTCTAAAAAATGATAACTCAATTGTACAGATTATTTGATCCACAGGGTTAAAAAGCATCTTTTTTTTTTTTTTAATGCCGTACACGTTTGCTGAAGATTAATTGACTTTTCTTATTTAGCGATTAATGTGCCGTGTTTAACAATTGATTTCATTAGTTACCTTACGCATGCTAGGCTTAAAAATTGCCGTTTTAAATTGTATTTCTCGTTATAAAAAATATGCTGTAAAAAAAAAAAAATTTCGTACTGCGTTTCTGCTTATTGAATTTCTAGGGTATCCAACTACAATAATAGTCACGTTACACATAGTATACTAATGTGGCTGCCATCGTCCACATCACTCTAGAGTATTGTCTTGATAAGTAGTAATAATATATTTAACATTTATGCAGTACTATTACAACAATGCATCTAAACTTGGTTTTCTTCTTTACAATAGTGAGTACTATTTTTAAATGCTAAAAATAAAATATCAAATTGTAATACTACTCGTATAAAATTGCGGTTTATTGTCAGAGTCGGGTTAATTACTTTGGGAGTGCAATAACTAAGTATTACTGCAGTAAACATCGCCAACAATTTTTTTTTTTTTTTTTCATTTTGTTATTCAAAATATCTAGACGACGTTTTATTATAAGATTCATTCAAACATGTGATCATTTAAACAATTTACGTTAACGTTACAAAAATATTTCATTTTCATTGCTAATAAGCGTGTCTGTGGTTTAGGAATTTACATATGCTAAGTATATACATATGTATCTTTCTTGAAGAAAAGTTCACCGTCAATGTGACCCAAGTATTTCTACATAACGATAGATAAATTTATCATTACATTGTCGTGTAAGGGTTCGTTATTCAATTATTTACAAATTTAAACGGATACAATGCGTCAAGATGGAACCTATTGTAACTTTCGTGAAAATCAGTAAAATATTGTACAATCATCCAAGAGTAATGTTATAAACAAGCTGTAGTATGTTAGTGGCACATTAATGCGTGAAATTACAGTTTGCTCATAACTTACTTTCCTTGGAAAGAAAAAAAATAAAAAATAATAATAACGCAAATTTCGTCAGGTGTAAATAAATCATGCCTTATAAATTAAGTTGAAGCAATAATGATAATCGTGACGTTTAATTTAACTATTGGTATCCAATAAACAAAATAGTCTATCACATCCTTTGTTTCTAACATGAACCAATTTCATAAAACATAAGTAAAATAAACTACAAATCTTCCCTACGTAACAGTTTTCATTAACTTTTCTGTGTTCTGCATTGACAATTTAATAACAGCATATGAATAATAGATGCAGATATATGAAAACATACGTTTTTAAAATATATTATTAAAATGTTGAAACTTTCTTTCTCCCAATTGAGTTTAATCTACTAGTATAGGTACGTGTACATTAATCATATAGTTTGGGGATTTCTCGTTGAAAGAGGTTGCGTTTATTGTCATTAATAGGCCTTGTACTTCATTAATACGTAAACAATGAACGAATTATTTGAGAATTAGTTAATAAGTTGGTCACGATAAAACATTGATACCAAGTCCTTATTGTGCAATTCAGACTTCTACTATGATACAATACCTTGTACAAGTTTAACGCACTTTGCCATTATTCAAAGCAAAAGGAAATAATAAACGGTAAATGAACAAAATAAAAAGAAAAGTTTTAGTATCATCAGGTAATTGCGGGCGGTCAAGTATATATTCAATCAATGTCCCATATGACTAGACGGTGGATTATGGTTGATATCCTCATGTAATACAATAACTAATGCTCTTTACGATCGCTGTGATGGATAAACCTCGATTACGACTTTTTTTTTAAACTTTGGCGTTTTGCCGTCGTAAATCGTTTGGTATAATATAGGTAATGAAGGATCCAACAAAAAGGGTCGCGCAAAGTACAGTGTTTGCCCAATAGTCTCCCCAAATCTGAAAAAGATGTCTGTAGAGCAGGATTAATAAGATTCCGAAAATTTGCACCACTGCATTCAGCAAACCAGCTGATGTACTTTCCGGCTCGGGATACGTTAGTTCAGCCGCAAATTCGAAACCAACAGGCAAGTAACCAGTCATGAAAAATCTGCGGATCCAAAATAACACACGCATACGTATACGAGGCATCGAGTTATTATCATTGCATTAATTCTTTTCGTTTTTAGCTTTATATATTTACCCTAATAATCCTGCTGTCACATAGACAATGATGATTTCGTCCAAACCAATAGTAAACGTGAAAATGATCATGCCCAGAAAGGAGAAAATATAGATGGCAAGGGTTGTTTCTCTGGAGGTATGACACATAAATTAATTACCAGTATACGCATTTTACATACTTATTTGGGCTGGTATTTTTCTGTACTTACTTAAACTTGTGGGTTTTGTCTAAAACGACGCCGCAAACGACTGAACCCAACATCCCAGCGCACACAATGGTCAGTCCTATTCTACCGGCATCATCGTGGTGACCCTTTCCGGAATATTATTATTGTATTGTGTAATGAGCAGATTGTGATAAAAATATGTTGTTTTGTTTTTTCTTACTGGAAAATGCACCAAAACGATCGGATTAAGGAGAGTTCCAATAGCATAAAATATCCCTACGTTGATGGCGTAACTCAGCAAAAGTAATAAATAGCCTGTGTTTGTCACGAGTCTTTTTACCGACAGCAAAAAGTCTTCCGGCCTTTCCGACTCTTCCCGAACAGCCTGAGCTGGACTTGGTGGCAAGGAAGGTTGATTTTTAAAAACTGTAATCATCAAATAAATACAAAAATTTTTGAATCACGGCAAGTCTTATGAATAGTATACGTATTCTGTATGGTGCTTTTTGTTTAAACCTTTTGTGGACGAATGACATTTACTTACACAATAAAGTGAGGACGAAAATAACCAATGTAAAGACCGCCACGATATAAAACATCAGTTTTAAGCCTTGGCCAATAACATTTAAATCCTCGGAGTCGCGCACGAGCATTGGTGGAAAAAGGAAACCTATGGCTATGCCAAGCTGAAAGAGTATTAATTAAGCATTTGTTTATAAGCCGTACTCCATATTGGTTAAGACTAAATTTCACTTGGATTTGTTTCTTTAACCAATCAATATACCTACTGCGTGCAAAACTAAATTTTAACATAAAAATACTAACAAATCATCATACTCTCGAAATTTTTTTTTCATCAGGATTAATGAAAAACAGAATACGCACCACGCTCGGAGGTTAAGAAATGCATTAGATTTCACGTGAATAAACGCCCGAGGCGAAGCCGACATTCTTAACCTCGATCACTAGGTGCGTGATATACTATTTCCAAGTAGTTTATTTAGTTAAAGTGAATCTAAATTAAATTAAAATTAAAAATTGTTCGTGTTAAAAGAGAAACAACAACGTACAAGTTTTTTAATCTTACTTAATTTTTCCGATGGAAAAAAATAAGATTCCATTGTTGGATATACCTCGATGATTGTAATTTTTGTGCTACACCGTGAGTTATTAGCTTTTCGCGTTTGAAACCTTTCAACTTGTACGATGGTATGAGAGAAATTTTGATAACTATAATAATTATTGATATTTCATACAAATGTCTGCGATACAAATTGATACTAAAGTCTTCACTCTAGCTTGAAAGCTACAGTTGGAATTTTTTCTGTTATTGTTGGAGTACATATACCTGTTGTATGTATGTAAATAACAGAAACTTATTCTTCCATAAAATATCCCACGTTTCTCCCAAAACATTGGCTAATTGAAAAAATTGATAATCTCATTTTTTTTTTTTTTATCAAGTTTTGTTTGTAAATATTGTATTTTTATTTTGAGCCTCGTTAAAAGTACCGGACAATGCACGGTACACATATTATATGCTCAAACATGGCGCGAATGTAAAATGAGCAGTACACTTTTGGAATAATGAACGGATACGCGGACACGAGTCGAGCGAAACAGTTACGTTTTCACGAGCGATTTAACGTGATGTTAATAGAGACAAATATACGTACACGATACCTATATATTATGTCGGAGCCCCAGTACTATCCATCATGATCGTTAACCGGATAAGCGTACATCTCATCAGCTAATACGCATTTTAATGCAGGATACTCATTTGTCCTAACAATCAGATATTTCATTCAAGCTAATATAACTACTAACTACATGACGTGCTTCACTTGTTTATTTTGCACTTATAATAGGATAAATTGTGTACATAATTAGCTACATCCTTTGTATGGTCTATTATATTATGTAGGACGTATACAATACGATTAGGCGCATGATCATAAATATAGTGCCAACAACAGTCGTCAGTTTGACAAAAATATAGTTTAAAGAGCGACCGATGGAGCGTATGAAATATATTGTGTCCAAGACATTTTTCTCATGTGATGATTGATAATGTAGATAATGTTTTGACAGTGATCATACAAGAATATTTATACGGTGATTGGGAAAATCGGCCTATATATAGGAGACTTAAAAAATACGGTGGTAGCCGATTGTTTGAAAACAATATTTTCAACACTAGTTGAGTATGCTTTTTATAAACTTTTAATTCTTTGGGGAGCAAGTTTTGGTACATGAAAGTCAAGATTGAAAAAAAAAAAAAAAAAAAAAAAAAAAATACATTAATAAAAAGTTATAGTTACCTGATTACCAAAGACCCCGATGCTACATGCGCTACTAACTTGATCAGGACCAAACCAAACAGCAGCTAATCGTGCAGGCACCGAAAGAATAAAAGTTTGACTCAAAGCGACCAAGGTGTGGCCCAAAAATGTTATCCAAAATCCATCAGGACTGACGCTTAAGACTTTTATCCAAGAGCCTACGGCTGTTCCTAGAGCCCCCAAAATGACTGCGTAGCGGAGACCCTACGATAAATTAATGCTTTTTTTTGTTTTTCATTCTTTCGGTACAAACAGCCAAACTAACGCTACTCTCGAAATTTTAACGTTACGTTGGATGAAAAATCAAGTTGCTTTTGAAAACGGTAAAATATACATCCCATGTACGGTTAATGCCATATACTTACGAATCTGTCGAGAAAATAACTCGCTGGAAAGATGAACAAAATATACGTAAACATGTAAATCATGCTCGTCATGTCAACCGCCGTATCCGACACGCTGTAGTACTTTTTAACTATGTCCGTTATAATGCAATATTGAGTCCATTGCATGGCGTTGCTAGCGCTGTATAAAACGAAGATGATGAGAATCAACCACCTTCTTTTGTAAAGTTTCGTTTCTACAGCCTGTTGTCATAAAAAACAATGTCAATGATTATTATTACGTTTATTCAAGTATTCGTCGCAATGTTTTTGCACCACTTGGTTTTTTCGCTACTTTTTCATATACGAGTACAGATTGATGTGCATCAATATTTAATCAATGTGTTAAGCACGTGGCTGCAGCGCCCAAAACAAATTTTCCTGTTCCCCTTTGAATTTATAAAAAAATAACAGTGTACAATTTTTCCACCCAGTAAAGTACCCCAAGCTTTCGATGTTTTTCAACATTATAATTATCAATGAAAAATATGCATACCTGAGTAGGCTGAATGCCGCCTTCGATGGCTTTTACGTAATCCGAGGAGTTTATCATATTGTATGAAAATTATGGAATAAGCCAAGAGCAAATTAATTATCTACACCATTTAGGATAGTTTTGGCCAAGACGGGAAAATTTTAATCGGTAGTTTGTTGGCAAGCCATTTTTTCATTTACACATCTGAAAGAAGAATAAGTGCTTTTTGTCCTACAAGTTTTTTTTTCTATTTTATACATGGTGTTGCGGCGACAGCCCCGTCATGGCGTTTTTGTCGAAATTGTATACTGATGAAACATAAAACTACAATTATTTTTATTTACTCGTTCTCCCTCATGTATAATATAATATAGTATAGGTAAAACAAGTAATAACTAGCTATATCATAAACTTTCTTTGATATGAGATACAACAGACAATAGATTAATTTATATCAATTTCAAGGACAGTGAAAAGTCAATGTTTCATTCGTCATTAACAAGTGTTGGTGGATACATACGTCGTACGCTGTTTGGTTATCTTATCAAGTTTCGAAATGTTTTTAACCGAATAGTTATATTTTATTGTTCGCATCATAGTATAAAATTTTTGTTGGGCATTTTTTACAGCTGTTGATTGTTGAATGACGAAAACCTCTTAAAAATATAAATCTTATATCTACACGCATTATACTTGGATGTGATTAAAAAATTTTTTCCAAACTTTTACATGCCCACTGAAATTTTGATTGAGTATTCCAAGTAAACAACGACCTTTTACATTAACGTTTTCCTTCACTTTAAACAAATTATTTCCAGGGTAGGCAGGGTAGGCTGTATTAAAATATGATTTTTTTATTGCCTGCTTACGTCATGAATTGTAAAAAAAAAAAAAAAAAAAAAAAAAAAAAAAAAAAAAAAAAAAAAAAAAAAAACTACATGAGAGTCAAACGGGTGGGACACAGAAATAGAAAAGGAGATCGCAACTTACCGCCAAGATTTTAATTGACATGAAGAATTCCGGTTTGAGGGAGCTGTGTGAAAATGTGATGTTTCGGCTTGAACTCGACTTAATCTTCTGGAAGCGACGCGTTATCACGCGCCGTGTCGCTGCTGCAAACAATTTATACATATATATATATATATATATATATTTGCAATCTATATAGGTATGTCACTTGTAACACTAGTTTCGTTTTCCGAGAGTATAATGTATAATATATATATATATAAAATACTCGCCGACAACGAATGATAATAATGTGACGCGCGTGTCACCCCAGCCCCTGCACCTTGTACCGCTCCAAGTCGTATCCCCACCTTCCAGCAACAGAGTACGTGTCATGCATATATATATACAACACACACACACACACACACATTGTTCACACGTATACATGTATATTGTATATTACTATACGTATACTACCTTGCTCGCCTCCAGTTCTCCCCGGTAAAATATACATATACATAATAATATAAGTACTTAAGTAGTATCCAAGTGTCATATGTATAGCGTTGAATCTCTGGTGGTACTGCACCCATGCACGCATGCACGCCTGCACACCCTAGTTGCTACTACGGAAGCCTCTCTCTTTCCTTCCCACTGCACTTTGATGCTCTCGCGGCCTCGCGCGCGTCGATGCAATGATGCAATGAGCTCTCTTCAACTAAGTATATATTATATTATACATTGTTCACTCTTTACCTCGTCTTTGATATATATATATCATATATATTTTTTTTTCATTCCCTTTACTCATCATTTCCCGTCTAAGATTTAGCTTTTTCCCAACTATAATTTATAAATAACTACATGTATGTATAATATATATATATATATATATATATATATATATATATATATATATATATATATATATATATATGTCACGTGTATGACTTTTTTTTAATGATTGACAATGACAAATAAAATATGTGATTGCGCGAGCAACATCACATTACCGACATCCTCTGCTTTTATTATGGTCACTCTCTTGCCGCCACCTACATTTATACTTTATTTATTTGACCCTTTTGTTTGCTTGCGTGTATATATCTATACCTATCTATACCTATACTCAATCTCACTTGTTTCTTTTTGTTGTACAGTACAACCATCTAAGTACTTACTCTGCACTACACATTGTGCATTATCTTTTTGCACGTATACATATACTTAAAAGTTCAATGCAGTGCACACACGCACTCACGTATTATATACCCGTAATTCATATACACAACCCAAGGCCTAGTTCCCAATGCTTTCAGTGCTCTCTCGTTTTCATTTAAAATGTTTGAAGCATCCAAAGAAGCTTTGTTTAGAGAGAAAAAAAAAAAAAAAAAAAGGTGAAACATTGTGAGACCCTGGAAAAAAGGGATAGACTGATGTAGGGTAAAATGTGCGAGAAAAAACAAAAAAACAATGAGTCTTGACTAAAGTGAAACAATCGCTATTAAATTTTTTATTGTTAGGAACATCAAAATAATATTCATTTTATCTTGATAACACATACTTTAAACCCACAAGTAACGGAATAACGGCGTGACGATGATTGTTGTTTCATCAATTGCTAGACATGGTCCATGCAGTTTCATTTTTTTTTTGTTTTTTTTTTTTAATTATCTAGTGTTAATTGCATATACTTATTCTGCACTCGAAACTTGAAAGAGGAATGGGAAAAGGTGGAGTGTATCGGTCTACTGCCTCAATTCTGATCAGCTCTATTAGATTTTTTCATCCATTTAAAACTTTTTTTTAATTAGGCCACAGGCATCTTGTACACTTGTTACTTGAACGTTATTGAGGCAAGGGAGTACTTAACAGCTAATCAATTTGCGAAATGATTGGTCACCCATCCAAGTACCTATTATACTAAAGCTGCTCGTTTCCGCTGGTCGACAAAGCTGTAACTTTGCTCCTTTCATCAGATATTATAATGTACAGTCAATCTTGAAGACGGTCAAACAAGCCAAATCCGTAATTTTTACTTTATTTATTTATTTTTTTTTTTTTTTTTTTTAAGGTGGCTGCAAAAAAGGTTTGTAATTTAATTTAGGAGGCTCTTTACAATGATACTTTTTTTCTCTAAAGTTTTATTCTTTTTGGAAAGTTACGAGAATTTTACCAAACGTTGGGTGCCCTATAAAATCGTCATTCGCTGCCGACTCCCCGTTTCACGTTGTATTGTTTTTCATCAATTTCAACATTTTTTACACGTATTTATAGGTAGATGAATTTCTCTTAATCTTTTAAAAATTGATCAAGATAATTATTGTTTGAGCGCCTGTGAAAGTTAAAAATCGTAAACATAACAGCCCAATAACTAATTATATAATATACATGTAAAAAAAAGTGTCTACATGATGCAAGGAAATAGTGAGGAGCGGCTAATTTTGTGAAATGGCATCCGGGTAAGAGATGAAAGTTGACAAACCTCGCACAGATTTGCACACACCGAACGAGCACAATATGATGCAATTGGAACCATCAACACCGTAAACAATAATTATCTGACGAATAATATTATTGCGATTACATTAAATTATTTATTTACTTTATTATTATTATAATGCTATTTATTTCTCAACTTAAATTTGATAGACGTGCTATTGAAGCAATTAAAGTTTATGATGAATATCGACTTGGTATAAACTTTCCATCATCACAAAAGATCTGCCTGTATATATATATATTACTACGTCTACAACGATAGGTAATCATTATGCACAAAAATTATATGGAAATTGTAAAAAAAAAAAAAAAAAAAAAAAAAAAAAGTAATGCAGTAAATTAATATGAACAATTAAGTGTTGTATGCAAACTCGGCTTTTCAGTTACAGTGCGTTTTGAATGGTTTTTTTCAAGTAGCTAAAATTCCCAGTTTTTGTGGAAAAATATAGTTACGATGTTACACATTTTTTACAATTTTCAAATAAATCATGTTTCAAAAAAACTGATTCAGTACACAGAGACGTGTTCCTTTCTTCGCATTCACGCACACACACACACACACACATACGGTTACACATGCGTAATGCGTATATATTATATTATCGTGGTCATCGGCCGGTCGCTTATACTCATATACGTATGCGTGTATTGTACACACATACTATAGAATATGTAGTGCGGCCTTAGAGCTAAGCTAAGAGTGCGGCTGCGGAAGTGCGGATACCTATATATATGCATGCAAGCGCGTAAGCAACGGTAGAGATTGTCACATTAATCATATTTATTTTAATTGTCCCATCGTCCGAACAAGTACAACAGAAAATATAAGTGCCTATGTACACATAGAACTAGAACAGCATATTGTTTGTCTTTTTATTACTCATATACCTACATAGTGGTTTCATGCATATGGCTCAGCAGACAGGCAGCTCAGTTCAGTGCATGGTGCAAGTTTTTAGTGTCGTGTACTTGATATACCTATTGTAATAATATCAAAATGGTCCGTTATACAGTATAGTGTAACATAAATATGAACCCTGATCCCTCATCACACTTTGTACATATGTATAGGTACATAATAACATAATAAGTACCAATATATACATATATATGTTAAAATGCACTCGTCACTCGTCAGTCTCGTCACTCGTTGTTACGTCATTACAATATATGCATATGTATAAAGTATAGTAGTATAAGTAGTAGTAGTAGACCATCTGCTAATACACTCATGACGTATACCTACACTCTGGTAGATTATTATTAATATATATTAAGTAATATTATACACGTAACTAGTAATAATAATTTTTACAAACACTCACTGGTATATATATATATATATGTATATATATATACATATAGATCGATATTCGTTGTTGTATTTAAAACACTTTTAACAGCTTATATCGAGGGTATTTATATACTTGTATTCTCAACTTCAATCCAAACTACTTAGAAAAGTAAGTGTATAGACTCGCTGGCTGGAGCCACAGACTGAAAACTAAAACGACAATAAAACGGACCTAGGGGACTACATATTTTATAACGTATATAGATAAGTATCTCTCGTCTTCCACGTTATCTCGTTACTAATAGTAAGTATATATGTATATATATATATATATACCTATACAATACAATATATAAGTTTATAAGCGCAGCTATAATATGTAAACGTGCGCTAAACACAGTAGGTATGCCCAAGTGCCGTACCCGGGGCGCTTTCTCTTTTCGACTCGCCTCTCTTGGCATTTATAAAATACATCCATCTAGATGAGCTGTTCCATAAAAAAACACTCGACCGTCATGAAAAATCTACTCATAGTAGACTTTGAGTAAAAATTTATTTTTTTCTTATTCAATTTATTACATATCATGGAAAAATGATCAATTACCATAAAATGTCGGGTTGATACATTTTTTTCTCTCATTCCGATATAGATGGATTAATCGTGATTATAGAAAATTACATTGAAACTCGGTACATACATATTTTTAATTGAAACAAGTGTATTCCTGGTATCCGCGTAATAACATATACACCGACAAACGTGAAAAGACTTCAAAAAAGACCAATGCAACACCTCAATTAACATTCACAAATTTTTCTATTTTCCAGCAGATAAAAGATAATTATCTTGGTAATTATCTTGGTACCGTGACGGTGCGTTCAGGGATTTTTTTAAATATAAGCTGTAATAGTAAAAAGATTAGTGCAGGTAGGTATCCTGTACTTGCATATTTATTTAATACCTACGCAAAATAGGCGTGCGCATGCACTTGCTCAACAAAATAACGGCCTATCACTGACTTTCTATTACGTGCCGATGGTTTATACTTAAATAATGTTTGTCTCATTGTCATCATATTTAAAACTTCATTTCTATTGGCATACCTCGGTATTTTGCATATATTTATGAAAATTTGATAAAACAAACGATTTTGTTTGTTTGTTTGAAGGCAAAAACAAAGAGGAGAACGTTAAGTATTAAAAAAGCGCCCTACCTGCACGTGCCTTATTTGCAGCCATTTGCTGTGTTTAAATTAACCATAGCCACATTTTTCCCTCCATGTTAAAAATTTTGCAGAATTTTCCCACCTTTTTGTGCATGTATGAAAAAAAAAAAAAAAAAAAAAAGTAACAAGTGACACCAACCTCGCACCCCTCTCTATCGATTTGAACAATGAATACTTTGGTATTCCGATTATATCCTAGGGTTATTGAAACAATTATTTTCATGGTTTTATTTACTTTTTACCAGTATATACAGGTTACCCGATTTGCGACTCATGTTTATCTTCTAGAAGCATAAATGTTAATGATCAAATTTAAGTTAACTTTTCAACTCCGTTAATCAACTAATATTCTTTTTCCCATCACACCTACACACCGCCCATACGTATTAAGAAAACCAACTTTGATGATAAAGGATCATACATACATAACATGTTAATTTTTATATAATACAAATGATTGAGATCTATAGGTACCAAAGAAACGCGTCAATTGCAGCATCTCACCGACATATTGAATCCGACAACAAACTTGTGCAATAATTACAGTTTTAAATATATTTACGTTAAAAAGTCAAAAGTATACAATAATATAGTAGTATCCACTTTCATGTAAAATGCATGTATGCAGGTATTGCAGATGCTGAGAAAAATGTAATAATTTATAACGTATACAGACAAAGAGTCTCAATTCCAGTGAAAGTAGCACTCGATCAAAGTCTTACATCTTACATCGGTGCAACAGGCGTTACTCAAGTAATCCACCACCATGACGTAAGAGTTACCTCTTACCCGATTCCACATGCTTCCTTCTTTAACTGCGGGTCCGAGTTTCTCGACCTATATTAGTTACCCACCGCTTACACTTTAAAACAGTTGCTGCCGCCGCTTTTGACTTGATATACCTTTAATACTTATCTCTGCATAGGTTTTGCATGGTGTGCAAACAAAAAATTTACAATACCACAATTAAATCTTCAACACTCGCGCAAATACGTATACTATGTTGTGCTTTTTTTTTCTTCTTCAAAACTCAGTTGGTGTGTTTGCCGTCTAATGCAAAATCTTGTGTATTTTTTATCTACTGTAAAAGTTTCAAATAAACGAGTGCAGCTTTTAATATTTACGATAACGTATTTGCACAAAGTAATGGCAGCCTCAATAAACAAATATTTATATACTTGATTGCAGATCTCAATTAAATGAGAAATGTTTTTCATGCGATTGTACAGTCTCGTGAGTAAATTTTTTAATCGCTCGCTTTTCCCCTCATGAAATTACCAATTTTATATTTCTTATTTGTTTATTTTTTTCCCATAAGTTTGCCGTTTATTGTTGTACGACTTATTAGATTTTATGAGCCAAAAAACCCAGAGCTGATGGCATTCAAGTTACATTAACAGGCGCTTTTGCTTGTGTTTTCTTTTTTTTCTTTTTTCTTTGTTACCCTTTAAAATGCTAATTACTGCAACATCTTTTCTAACATTGGTGGCGATAAAAAGCGACAGAGTCATATCGAGTCAAGAGGAGTATAGCTTGGCAACGTTTGTTGTACTTTTTTTGCTTGTAACAATCGAAGTTATGATTGTAAAGGTCGTGACTGCTGAATACGAAAGAGAAAACTAAAGTGGATTCAAAGCAGTGCTTCCACACATCGTTCAATTAGAAGAGTCATGTTCAACTTGCAAATAACACCAAACTCATTGACAGTGAAAACAAATACAGTCTAGCACATGGATAGATAAAACTATTTTGGTTGCCATGAAAATTTTTTCCTACAAATACAAGTTGGTGAAAAATTTCATTCTTGATATTTTATGTTTATAATCATAACTGCATTTTTGTTTTTTATCCATGGAAATTGTATTTCTTTTTTTTCAGAATTGCCTCGCAATGATGTATCAAGACAACGAGTAGAAACGGTGATTCAAGAGTTTCATTGTGCTTAAATTACTTTGATGAAAAACATGAAAAATGATGGCCAAAAAGTATACTAGATGTAATCATGAATGCATAAATACTTTCTATAAATAATTATTCCCGCAAAAGTTTTTGATGCCTCATTCAATAATATTTAAAAAATAGGCCATCACGTCCAGTTAAATTTTTTTTTTTCGTTCAATGTATACTCGCATATTTATACTCAAATGTAGAGGATACGAAAACTTTTGCTAGCTTGAAAAATTCAAGATAAATTGAAAAAGAAATCTTTCTTGCGATATAATAATCAATGAAACAATAAAAGACAACATTAAACGGTACATGAGCCATGGTGAGAATGAGTATTGGTAATTATTGGTTTCAAGTTTTTGGAAAAGAAAAAATTTTACTAAAAAAATTTAATAACAAAATATCATCACTTACAGCATTTAATCTTTCAAAAACTCTGTCTTGTTTAATGAAAATTAAAAAGGTTTTAGCTTATTTAGCATGTTGTTTCTTTTAAGCCCCTCTCTTCTAAGCCTCCTCCAGTATACTTTGGTATTTGGATCAAGCTCTTCGAGCGGTGGAGCTGGTCCAGTTCGTATAGTCCACAGCCAATCTGGATATTCTGAATCTGGTTTCAATTCGACATCTTGGCCACCTTCTTTCAATATATTCGTGCCGCAGCAATACTTTAATAATTTGTCAACATCCGTTTCTACATCCAATACTTTTTTTTCTATGGCAGGACCTTTTTTGCCAATTTTTTTAATCTTCCCTGCAACACCTGTTGTGAAAAAAAAAAACTAACAAACTTTAAGATGCGAAAAATTAATATTTTTTTTATAACTAACTACTACCAGAGTCCAGAAACACAAATCAACTCTTCCGAGGATGTTATACAATGCACGCTTTAATCTATTTGGATAAATATAAGGTGGCTTACCAGGTACAGAGTAACATCGTGTTTGATTGCTGCACTCCAGTGGTCTTATGATAACATGTCTTAAAAAACTGAGTGTCCGGTAAAAAAACATAACTCATTGATTAAATGTTACAAGTATATTCGGTAATAAAATTTAACATGGTACTCGAATTACTTTTACAGCTGCAGCATATGACGTATAGGCTAGGTCTGCTGTCCGCTTTATCATATATATATATGAAATTATACCTAGCCATTACTGAGTATAAGTTATTTTTAGTATGTAACACATATATATATATATATCATCAGAAGCGAAAAGCCAAAGTTCGCAATATAACCTAAACCTGAAGCAAGGTAATTTATACATGTAAGACAGTCTTAGTATTAGTAATAGTATAACTAATGATACCCTTCTTCTTTCTCTGCTCTCTCTATCTCATACAAAATTTTTGATTATTTCCTCAAAACTTGTAACTTATAACATTACTACAGATATTATATGGTCATCACGGTGTGCGCGCAATCACGTTTTCAAGTGTTCAAGAGTAATTTGTGTCCATCTTTATGATGCAGCTCAAACTCGTCATCAATGCGGCTGATCCTCCGATTGGTATACGTTTTTCAGTATTATTTAAAATAACAAATTTACTTGTTGAATCATATATACGCAAATACTATCGCACACGTGACTTTAATAATATGTATTTGAAAAGAATGTATTTACAGTGGTAAGCTTTAAGTAAGAGCAACAATATTTCTTAATTTGCAGAAACCTTAGCAACGGTTGAACTTGTCAAGTCCAAACTTAATTCCGAGTTCCAAATCGTTTGGTCCAATGATTTCGGAAAGAATCCAGCCAAGCTTCAACTATTTGGCAGCAATGGCAAGCTCCTGGGAGATACAGGCATCAGCGTTGCCAGATATTTGTCAAGAGCAAGAAATGACGATCTTTATGGTGAGAATTTCAAGCGTACATTATTATTATATTTAAGATTTTCACCAACAAGCTGTTTTTTTAGGCAGCAGTGATGCTTTTGTACGCTCAGAAGTGGATCACTGGTTGACATTTTCTGGGAATCGTTTGAAATCCAAGAACGAAGCAACAGATGTATTTATTTATTTGAATCTTGTGTTATCGACGAGAACGTGGTTGGTAGCAAAACACCTGACCATCGCAGACATTTGCCTGTTTTCGGAATTAATGTCAGAAGCCAATAATATTGATTCCCACAAAGAAAGGTATCCAAATTTGTACAGATGGTACAAACAAGTTCAAGCAGTACCGGAAGTTGAAACCGCCTTGGAAATTGCCTCAAAAAATGGTAGCAAAGAGGCCAAAGGGAGCGCCGTTTCTCATTCTAAAACTGTTGCTGCTCAAAAAACGGCCCAAAAAAAGGAGCAAGCCAAATTTGTTGATTTACCTGGTGCCCAAAAAGGAAAGGTTGTCGTGCGTTTTCCTCCCGAAGCTAGTGGTTACTTGCACATAGGACATGCCAAGGCCGCCCTATTAAATCAATACTATGCAGACCATTTCAAGGGAAAACTCATCATGAGGTTTGACGATACGAATCCTGCCAAGGAAAACGTCGAGTTTGAAAAAGCTATTCTAGAAGATCTCGAAATGCTACAGATAAAGCCTGACCGCTTTACGCATACATCCGATTATTTTGACCTAATGCTGGATTATTGCGAAAAGTTGATAAGAAACGGGAAAGCCTTTGTCGACGATACTCCAGCCGAACGGATGAAAGAGCAAAGAGATCAGAATCTCCCATCGGTCAACCGAGATAATACAATTGAGGCAAATTTGGAGCTCTGGCGTGAAATGATAAAAGGCTCGACGAGGGGTCAAAAGTGCTGTGTCAGGGCTAAAATCAATTACCAGTCGTCAAACGGCTGTCTGCGCGATCCTACGATTTACAGATGCAAGCCAGAACCTCATCCAAAGACGGGAACAAAGTACAAGGTTTATCCGACTTACGACTTTGCCTGTCCGATCGTCGACGCGATCGAGGGTGTCACGCATACCTTACGGACGACCGAGTATCATGACAGAGATGAGCAATTTTATTGGTTCGTGGACGCTCTTGGGCTGCATCGTCCCTATATTTATGAATACTCCCGGCTCAATATGACCAACACTGTACTCTCGAAGCGAAAGCTGACCTGGTTCGTCGCCGAGGGATTGGTCGACGGCTGGGATGATCCACGTTTCCCGACCGTGCGAGGAATCTTGCGCAGGGGAATGACGGTCGAGGGTCTAAAGCAGTTTATCATTGCCCAGGGCAGTTCGCGATCCGTCGTCTTTATGGAGTGGGATAAAATATGGTCTTTTAACAAAAAGGTCATTGATCCCGTGGCCGTTAGGTACACAGCCCTCACCGTTGGTGATACGGTGCCCGTCCACGTCAAGGGAGCCGTTGAGGGATTTCTCACGGTTCCTAATCACCCAAAGGATCCGTCCATCGGTACGAAGCAGGTGCGCGTGTCCCCAGACATACTCATCGAGGAGGAGGACGCTCAAGCTTTGAAACAAGGTCAAAACGCAACTTTCATTAATTGGGGCAATCTCATGATAGAAAATATCGAAAAGAATGCAAACGGCAAAATCATCAAAGTGGATGCGTCTTTGAATCTTGACAACAAAGATTTTAAAAATACTTTGAAGCTGACTTGGATAGCTGCTGACAAATCCGAGACGTCCAAGAGTGCGATTCCGTGCTACGCCGTTTACTTTGATCACATTATTACCAAGCCCGTTTTAGCCAAGGATGACGATTTCAAGGACTTTGTCGCCAAAGACACGAGGGTGGGCAAATATTTCCCTCTATTTTTTTTTCAATTTTGTATTTATTTTTTTTATTTTTACTCTTTTTTCATCTTTGCAGAGAGAAATCGAAATGTTTGGAGAAACTGAGCTACAAAGAGTCAAACACGGAGAGATCATTCAACTGCAGAGAAAAGGCTTTTTCCGCTGCGACCTTCCTTACGCAGAAGCCACAGCTCACTCTTCGCGCGAGCAACCTTTAATTCTATTTCATATACCTGATGGTCACAGTACCATCGCTTTGCCTGGTGCTGCGGACAAATCAACCGTCTCAAAGGTATGACTAACTTAATTTCATTTCCCTACACTTGATTAATATATATATATATTAATGTGTGTGCGCGTAAGCAAGAAAAGGGAAAGGAGGAAAGGAGAAAGGAGGGCCTTATATGTTGTTTGTGGCAATGACCAATCACGCTTGATTCCTTCTACTTTCGACGTGTATTCATTCCATATGCTCTGTGTCTATCAAAGTTTTATGTCGAATTGACGAAAAAAAATTTCTTAATTTTTCTATTGTCCGATAACATAGTTTAAACTATAAAAATAAAAATATTACTCATCCTTGTAATTTAATAGGTCACCAAAACGGACGCTTCAGCTATTGAATTAAACGAAAAAATAATAGCTCAAGGAAACAAAATTCGAGATTTGAAAAGTGCCAAAGCTGACAAAGCTACAATTTCTGCCGATGTGAAAAAACTCTTGAATCTTAAAGCTAATTATAAATCAATCACGGGTCAAGACTGGAAACCTAGTAATGATCCGCCTGCTGTAAAGACTACGTCAGCGGTAATTATAAAACAATCAGCTTCTTCTTGATTTTTTACTTCTTTTACTTAACTTACCTATTTTTGTATATCGTATGTGTTTGTTCTTTATTTATTATTCTTAGCACCATAAAAATGAAGATGAAGTCGACAAGTTGAGCAAAGCTATAACTGCCCAAGGCAATACAGTTAGAAAATTAAAATTGGATAAAGTGGATAAAGCTGAAATTGATGCTGCAGTAAAGATACTTGTCGATTTAAAAGCAAAGTGGAAAAGTCTCACTGACCAAGAGTGGAAGCCCGACTGCAAACTGCCAGCTTTGGCTCCGAAAAAAGTAAATACGCAAAGTTTTAGAATTTGATTGCGTGTGACTAACTTGATTGCATACATAATGATTTTTAGGTTTCAAACGAAAAAGCTCCGGAAGCAAACTCTGTGATTTCAAAAAATAAAAAAATGGTAGACGACAGTAATGCCATTTCCTTGTCGCAAGAGATAAAAAAGCAAAATGATGTTGTAGTTAATTTAAAATACTCAAAACCCGATGCAGTGACCGTAACCAAACAAGTTGCGATTCTAATGAATTTAAAAAATGATTATAAAAAATTGACTGGAAAAGATTGGGTGCCCTTGGACGTGTCGGGCAATAAAAAAGAGTCTAGTGGCGATAATTCGAATTTGGAGCAGCAGATAAGTGATCAAGGTTGCATGGTTCGAGAACTCAAAGCCAAAAAAGCCGAGAAATCGGTTATCGATCGTGAGATCGAGATCCTTAAAGCTTTAAAGCTCAAGTACAAAGAAACATTTGGCAAAGACTACGTGCCAGTGGGTGGTGGTGGTCAGGCATCGCGCGAGATTAAGGCAAAGAGTCAGAAACTGTCCCAAGTTGCCAAGCCATCTCTGGGAAACGGTGCAAAGAAGCACGAGAACCACAAGGAAGACGAATCGAGCAGCAAGACCGGAACGAGACTAGGCCTCGAGGCTAAAAAAAGCGAAAATCTCTCAGATTGGTACTCTCAAGTCATTACAAAGGGGGAAATGATAGAGTACTACGACGTCTCGGGTTGTTACATACTACGTCCCTGGAGTTTTACCATTTGGGACTCTATCAAAGATTTTTTCGATCGGGAAATAAAAAAGCTTGGTGTTCAAAACTGCTATTTTCCGATTTTCGTGAGCAAGGCAGCCCTCGAAAAAGAAAAAACCCACATTGCTGACTTTGCGCCCGAAGTTGCTTGGGTGACCAAGAGCGGTGAATCGGATCTAGCTGAGCACATTGCCATTCGCCCCACCTCCGAAACTGTCATGTATCCGGCTTATGCAAAGTGGCTCAAGTCGTATCGCGACCTCCCACTGAAACTCAACCAGTGGAACAATGTAGTGGTACGTGTACTGCGCGTATATAATGTTTATTAATGTTTAAAAATTATAATTATTATTATCATCATCGTTGCAGAGATGGGAGTTTAAACATCCTCAACCGTTTCTGCGCACCCGCGAGTTTCTTTGGCAGGAGGGTCATTCGGCTTTTGTCACCAAGGCCGAAGCTGACGAAGAAGTGTTGCAAATTTTAGATTTGTACGCGCAGATTTATGAAGATTTTTTAGCTGTACCGGTTGTTAAAGGCCGAAAAACAGAGAAGGAAAAGTTTGCCGGTGGTGATTACACCTTGACCGTGGAGGCTTATATTTCGGCGAGTGGTCGTGCGATTCAAGGTGCTACTAGTCATCACTTGGGTCAAAATTTTTCCAAAATGTTTGACATTCAAATCGAAGGTGCCCACGAAGGTGGCGACAAGACTTTTGTTTATCAAAATTCTTGGGGCATCACGACGCGAACCATCGGTGTCATGATAATGGTCTGTTTGATGCGTTGATTTACTCCAAGATGAATAATATACACCAATTTCACGAGCATTCGATTCACTTGTCAATTATAGGTTCACGGTGACGACAAGGGTCTCGTTATACCTCCAAGAGTTGCCTCGATACAAGCCATCATAGTTCCCTGCGGAATCACGGCATCGACATCCCAAGAACAAAAGGACACGTTAATGAGCGAGTGCAACCACTTGGAAAAAGAGCTCATTAAAAGGGGAGAGCTCAGAATCAAGGGAGATTACAGAGATAATTATAGCCCAGGGTGGAAGTTTAATCACTGGGAGTTAAAAGGCGTCCCCGTAAGAATCGAATTGGGTCCAAAAGACTTGGAAAAAAGTCAAGTTACTTTTGTAAGAAGAGATACTTTGGAAAGAACGGTAGCCAGCAGAGCGGAAGCTTATAGTTTTCTCGTTAAATTATTAAATCAAATCCAAGCCAGTTTATTGGAAAAGTAAGTTTATTTTTCTTGCAATTTCAAGTGCACTAGTTGAACGTGCCTCGTATAACGCATTTATAACTATTTTATAGAGCAAGAAACCAACTTATGCAGCACATTAAGCAAACTCACAGCTGGAATGAATTTTGCAAGTATCTTGATGAAAAAAATCTTATTCTTGCACCATTCTGCGAGAGGATTGAATGCGAGGACAAAATCAAGGCTGACAGCGTTAGGTCTGCATTTTAATATATATATATATATATATATATATATATACACATTATTTCCATCAAGTTTAATCATTATTGCATTTTATAGAGATGATGGCGGTGATGAGCCAGGAGCACCGTCGATGGGAGCCAAAAGTTTATGTATTCCAACAAATCAGCCTGATGGCAGTATCGAAGAAATTAAAAAACTCGATTGTATACATCACAGTTGTCAAGCAAAGCCCAAGTCTTACACATTGTTTGGTCGCAGTTATTAAATAATTTTGTAAGTTTTAATAATTGTCATTCATACATACTTTTGGGCTTACTTATTATCCAATAAATAAATAAATAAAATAAACAATATATTTATTATACACCTATTTTGTGCTGAATGCGCTCGTGATTCCGTGTTCCGTGATTTATATATTGTTGTGCTCTCTTTGTTTGGCTGTCAACCTAGTTCTCCTACTTGCCAACTTGGTAAACTGCCTCTCTGCCGCTGTGGTGGTGAGCGCGCACACTGAGTGAAATTTTTTGTGTGTTTTGTTTTGAGTCAGCGATGGGATATAGTTCCGGCCAGATTTGGGAATTCTCTAGGACCCAACCTCTCTGACGTGGGAAATCACTAGATCAAAAAAAAAATAGTACCGAAGGTGACGCGCGAGATTCAAATAAGGTCCAATAACACAAGCATCCATCACCTGATGACCCAGGGCGCTTACTGGCAACTCTGTTACATAAATAATTATTAATAACACAAGCGCCTATCACCCAATAACCCGGGGCGCTTACTGGCCACTCTGTTAAATAAATAATTATTAATAAATTACACAAGCGCCTATCACCTGATGACCCACGGCGCTTACTGGCCACTCTTTTAAATAAATAATTATTAATAACACAAGCGCCTATCACCTGATGACCCGGGGCGCTTACTGGCCACTCTGTTAAATAAATAATTATTAATAACACAAGCGCCTATCACCTAATAACCCGGGGCGCTTACTGGCCACTGTTTAAATAAATAATTATTAATAAATAACACAAGCGCCTATCACCTGATGACCCGGGGCGCTTACTGGCCACTCTGTTCAATAAATAATTATTAATAAATAACACAAGCGCCTATCACCTAATGACCCGGGGCGCTTACTGGCCACTCTGTTAAATAATCAATTAATAATAACACAAGCGCCTATCACCTAATGACCCGGGGCGCTTACTGGCCACTCTTTTAAATAAATAATTATTAATAACACAAGCGCCTATCACCTGATGACCCGGGGCGCTTACTGGCCACTCTGTTAAATAAATAATTATTAATAACACAAGCGCCTATCACCTATTGACCCGGGGCGCTTACTGGCAACTCTGTTAAATAAATAATTATTAGTAAATTACACAAGCGCCTATCACCTGATGACCCACGGCGCTTACTGGCCACTCTTTTAAATAAATAATTATTAATAACACAAGCGCCTATCACCTGATGACCCGGGGCGCTTACTGGCCACTCTGTTAAATAAATAATTATTAATAACACAAGCGCCTATCACCTAATAACCCGGGGCGCTTACTGGCCACTGTTTAAATAAACAATTATTAATAAATAACACAAGCGCCTATCACCTGATGACCCGGGGCGCTTACTGGCCACTCTGTTCAATAAATAATTATTAATAAATAACACAAGCGCCTATCACCTAATGACCCGGGGCGCTTACTGGCCACTCTTTTAAATAAATAATTATTAATAACACAAGCGCCTATCACCTAATGACCCGGGGTACTTACTGGCTACTATTGAATAATAAGTTATCAAGTAATTACAAGAGCGCCAATTAAAAAGATCTTTGTTGTACTAGATAGGCAATCAAAATAAATTGTGATATGTTTAATATGTTATCGATCAACTTTTTATCATTTAATAGTGTTGCAAACAAGTGTCCTGGATCATCAGGAAGAAGGTGCTTGACATACTTATGAATAGTTATTTATTCACTAGATTTGCAATTAGCGCCCCAGGTAATACGGTGATAGGCGCTTGTGTTATTTATTAATAATTATTTATTTAAAAGAGTGGCCAGTAAGCGCCCGGGGTCATCAGGTGATAGGCGCTTGTGTTATTTATTAATAATTATTTATTTAAAAGAGTGGCCAGTAAGCGCCGTGGGTCATCAGGTGATAGGCGCTTGTGTTATTTACTAATAATTATTTATTTAACAGAGTTGCCAGTAAGCGCCACGGGTCATTAGGTGATAAGCGATTGTGTTATAAATAATTATTTATTTAAAAGAGTGGCCAGTAAGCGCCCCGGGTCATTAGGTGATAGGCGCTTGTGTTATTATTAATTGATTATTTAACAGAGTGGCCAGTAGGGGCCCCGGGTCAATAGGTGATAGGCGCTTGTGTTATTTATTAATAATTGTTTATTTAAAAGAGTGGCCAGTAAGCGCCACGGGTCATTAGGTGATAAGCGCTTGTGTTATAAATAATTATTTATTTAAAAGAGTGGCCAGTAAGCGCCCCGGGTCATCAGGTGATAGGCGCTTGTGTTATTTATTAATAATTGTTTATTTAAAAGAGTGGCCAGTAAGCGCCCCGGGTCATTAGGTGATAGGCGCTTGTGTTATTATTAATTGATTATTTAACAGAGTGGCCAGTAGGTGCCCCGGGTCAATAGGTGATAGGCGCTTGTGTTATTTATTAATAATTATTTATTTAAAAGAGTGGCCAGTAAGCGCCCCGGGTCATCAGGTGATGGATGCTTGTGTTATTGGACCTTATTTGAATCTCGCGCGTCACCTTTGGTACTAATTTTTTTTTGATCTAGTGATTTCCCACGTCAGAGAGGTTGGGTCCTAGAGAATTCCCAAATCTGGCCGGAACTATATCCCATCGCTGTTTTGAGTTTTGAGATTTGTTAATTTGTAAATTTTTTCGTTAAAAAAATTTATTTTTAATTTGATTTTAAATTAAAACTGCTCAAAGTTGGATCGATTTTTGGTAATCGCATTTCTGTCAAGATAATAATAATAAGAGAAACGTCTCTAAAAATGATTGATGTAAAATCGTGTGTTTAACCTCGAAATAAATACCCGTATTGAATGGACGGTAATTTATCACGGGATTTTTTTCGTGCATAAACTCGGTTAAACTACATAGGTAGGTACCAATCAATAATGGAAAAAACAAAAAAACCACTTGTCCTGATGGAAGAGCATGCAATGCCCAACGTGAGTCATTTGTCATTATTCCATGTTATGAAAAAAGTGCCATAATCTCCTTCATTTTTCCTCAGTCTTTTGAATTCTCTAACCTTTTGCATTTACACGGATACTGGACTTTTGATAAGTTTAAAGAGGTAAGACGACAAAAGTTATTAAATAAATCAATAAATGTTAATTTACGGCACTACCATATCAACACTTTCATATTTGCAGGACTTTAAAATAAATATCATTAACGAAAGCAAGGACAAGTATGAATTGGAATTTGATCTGATTGGATGTTCAGCTGCTCTAGTTAATGCCTTTAGAAGAATTTTATTGAGCGAAGTGCCTTCAATGGCCATTGACAAAGTTTACATGTACAATAACACAAGTATAATTCAAGACGAAGTATTTGCACACAGGTTTAAACATTGTTTATGTAAACTTTTGCAAATTAATGTCCAATCGACAATTTTATATCCGAGTTGTATTGACGTAGATTAGGACTCGTACCCCTTAAGGCGGATCCAAGATTATTTGAGTATCCTTCAAGGCCTGCCACTACCACCTCGACCACTGGTGAGTTGGACGAAGTCAGCGATCAAGACACGTTGAGATATGAATTAAAGGTAACGTGCAGATGGAATCAACTGGCACCGAAAGATGCAAGAAGGCCAGACGATATTTACATTGGAAATAATGGTAATTTTTAGCAAATTGTAAATAACGTTTTTTTTTTTTTTTTGTTTTTTTTTTCCCCCGTTTCATCTCTATTTTTGACACACCCTCTCTATTTTGTATGTGTAACCATTGCGACACAGTTTACAGTAAAGACATCAAATGGATCGCTGTTGGTAAACAGAGAGATCTTTATCCCAAGGGAGATAAACTGTTTGGTGTGATTGAGGATAATATTTTATTATGTAAAATGAGACCATATCAAGAGATACATGCAGTTATGGATGCGGTCAAGGGGATTGGCAAAGACCACGCAAAATTTTCCCCTGTAGGTAAGTGACAAGAGAAGAAAAATTCAAGAGTAACGCAGTACTCATCCTGTGGCAATTTTTAAACTTATGTTTAGCCACTGCATCATACAGATTGTTACCACATATAAAAATTGTGAGACCAGTCAGGGGAGAAGGCGCAGAAAGGCTCAAAAGTTGCTTCAGCCCAGGTGTTGTAGAAGTAGTGGAAACTTTAAAAGGCCCAGAGGCAAGAATAAAAAATGTAAGATACGATAGCTGCTCTAGAAATGTGTTTCGTCACCACGACTTGAAAGATTGCGTCGAGTTGGGAAGAGTACCAGACCACTACATTTGTAAGTATATCATTAATTAATTGTTTCAATTGATACTCAGTTTCCATCATAACATGTTTTGTCATCTAGTCACTATCGAATCCATTGGAGCTCTATCTAGTGCAACTTTATTCATAGAAGCTGTCAAGGTTCTAAAAGAAAAATGTAAAATGTTTATAGAAGAGCTCGATAGTATCGATTAAAGAAAAAGTTTGGAAGAAATACCTGCGAATATTAAGTTTTTGTACAAAACATTTTTTTTCAAAACAACATTGATAAATAATTAAATTTTTTCGTACAAAACAAAAGATGGTTAATTTTTTGTTATTCCTTTTTCGCCTCTCTTGACGCAATATAGGTTCGTTTGGAGTTTGCCTTGGAGCTCCTCCGAGCAAATTCCTACAGCCGGTATATCTATATATTTATGGTCTTGGCCATTATAAATATTTATTATTTACTTGGTTACTTACGTCTAATCTGATGAGACTCGTGAGAGTCGCTCTGGTGAGCTCGCCACTTTCGAGAGCTGCACTGATAAGTAAGCATTAAGTAAGCGCCCCCCAAACGAATCTAATAATTGACGTGTACTTATCGCAGCAGAATTCAGTCTATTTCCGTGCGTCACGCACGATCATGTCTCTGTTCCTCTCTCCAAGGAGTTAATGTGTTATAAGTATAACTCTTATATGATGATGTGGGAGGCTCCCACTGGGAGCTTCCAAAGTTCACCTATACTTTTACGTCAATCAATCATCACACAACACATTGTTATCATTCAAGTACTATTGATTAGTATTAATATAGTGTTTTCTCTCTCCATGTACCCAACAACAACACTTGACAGGTTAATATATTTAAGAGTGCAGTGAGAAAAATGCGCAAGCTAATTGTGATTCGTTGAGTGCTCTCTATATTGTATCATGTTTGCATTATATTAAAATGGTATTTTTTTAATTGATTGAAATAAAGAAAAAATCAAAATATGGATGACGAGTTGGAAGATAGAATTTTGTACCAGGTAATGTCATTTTCTGTTCCTTTTGTTGAAAATTTTGCGTTTTCTTTGTTGCACATAATTTTAAGGGTTATTCTTGTCCATAGCAAAAGATATACACACGGTTTACAATACATGATCATCATCGTTAATTTTTCAGACTTACCTGTCACACGTGAAATTGATGTCAAAATTTGCTGTGGGTACATTACCCACAGCGGGGATCACTGCATCAATAAATCATTTGTGGCATATACTTGGTACTTATTGTTTCAAACCAGAATTGATGGTGACATGCCTGATAATTATTCTAGTATTCATTTATGTAAGACTAATTGACCCCTGGAGCCAGACTGCATTACAAAAGATACAAAGTAGCCTGAAACAGGCAACCTCAAAGGTTCAAGTTCTTTATTAATGTAAATGGATGATTTGATGCTGTTTAATTGACCAATTTTAGCATGAATAATTGTTTTTAGATTTCAAAGTTTCAATTTCTCGTTAACAATTCCTCGAGTAAGAAAGCTGACTGGGAACTGTTGAAAGAGAACGTAGCGGTTTACGCTTTGCAGGGTCACAGAGCACACATGGAAGACAGATTTGTCATAAATAAGGGTATAACCGACTCGGGCGTTTCCTTATTTGCCGTATTTGATGGCCATGGAGGTCAGGTAGTGCATCTTGTCTTGAAAAGATTTGTATTTTTTTTTTTTTTTTTCAATTTTCACAGTCACATACACATTAACGCGCATTGCAGTTTGCTGCTAATTACGCGCGCGACAAGCTCGTACCCAACATTGTGCAAACTATTGTGGAATTGAAAAATCTAACATCCGGCAAAATTCCTGAAAATGCGAGAAAGTTTGAAAATTCCAACGAAAACAAAGATTTGGGTAAGGATATCAAAACTAGTACAAAAGTCGAGTTGGCAAAAAAAAAGTCTTTGTGTAAAACGATGGCTACCAAGATGTCGCTAACCGACGATTGTACCAACGTTGGCATTACCGATCCAGAAATACTCAGTAAAATTGATAGTATTTCCAAAACCATTACCAGACAAGTAAGTCTTTTTGCTCAAAGCTTTTGCAAGTATTTGTAAGATCCAATGTTTGTTTACACGCACAGGTAAAACCAAACTTGAAAAAATCAGAAGCTAAAAATATGACAAAAGTTGATGCCACGAGTTACTTGAATGGAAACGAAATAAATTACAGTAAATTACTAACGGACCAAATTCTTTCTGCCGACAAACTTTTGGTTGAAATAGCGAAAAAGAACATGGATGTAGCAGGTGTGTTTTCTCGAGTCTTGTACATAGCATCGAGTTTTAAGCATACATTTATCGATGATTACGTTGAAATCTCTTTCTATATAGGCACAACTGCTCTCATAGCCATCATAGAGGGTAATAAATTGATAGTTGCCAATGTAGGCGATTCCAGAGGAGTCATGTGCGACGGAAAAGGCAACGCGATCCCACTGTCGTTTGATCACAAGCCTCAGCAGGTGAGTGTATGAACGCTCGTCTTTAGCGCATGATTTTATTTCATTTGTTTGAAACGTTTTAGCAAAGAGAAAGAAATCGTATCCACAAAGCAGGTGGTGAGGTAACTTTCAACGGAGTGTGGAGAGTTGCCGGTATTTTGGCTACATCACGCGCTTTGGGCGATTATCCTTTAAAAGACAAAAAATTGGTGGTAGCAGATCCTGACATACTGACCTTTGATCTCGACGACCATAATCCAATGTTTATTTTACTAGCTAGCGATGGCTTGTGGGATACCTTTTCTAATGAAGAAGCTGTAGCCTTTGTCAAGCAGAGAATTGACGACGAACCGCACTTTGGCGCCAAGAGTCTAGCACTTTCAAGTTACTCTGGGTACTGTTTCGCATCAAACGTATAAAACACGCAAATTATTGTTACAAACTTATAATTTTATCATCGTTTTCAGGGGATCATTGGATAATATAACGGTTGTCGTGATCAATATGAAAAATTCCAAGAGTTTAACACGCGTGTGAAAAAACAAAAAATTAACTATTAGATTGTATTTATATGCACAGGGACAAATTGTTTTTATTCGTTATGTTGTCTAGTCGTATTTTGTTTTTTTTCCGTCTCTGTTATGCGTGTAAATGCATGAAATAAGAAAAATTTTGCTAACAAAAATAAAATATTATTTCTTCCAATTTTGTTTCCAATCATACAAAATAATCATGTAAATTTTTAAAAAGAAGGGAAAAATTACTATTTCTTTTTTTTTTTTTTTTTTTTTTTTTTATTTACCAAGTATGTACAAGTATCAATTTTTGCAATGCAAACATGGAAAAAAAAAAAAAAAAAAAAAAATATCGCCACAGATCCTTAAATAACGCAGAAACCAACTCTTATAAAGCTATTTTTAAAACAAACTTATTTACACTGGTTAATGAAATTATTAATCTTCTTCCACTGATATGCGTTGGTTACGGCGTAAATTTATAAGCTACGATAGACGCATAATATCATGGTTTGGAACAAAAAAAGATCGTTCATTACCAACAACATTATCATGATTTTTTTTTCCAATGTAACTGGATAACAAAGATAACGTTTCTTAGCATTGTCCATCAAAGTGTCTTACAGTTGAACCGGCAATTGTCAACCAAGCAATTCGAATCCTTCATCAGACACAGGTCCAGGAACTAAAAAAATTCCATCGATATCAAGTGTGACCATCAGACATTCTTCAACTAATCTTTGTCTACTCACTGGGTGATGCCGTCGCTCCCAAAGCTTCTGCTGCCACATCTTCCGCTGGAGACCAATTGGCTGGTTTTTCCGAGCACAATTCGAATAGGGGTTGTTTTTCGTTAGCAATTAGCTCATCTTGCATCAACCTGCACAATAATCTAAAGTCCTTTTCATTGGCGCAAAAAAAACACTGGAATAGAAAAAATACTTGTTGAATGTTTAGATTAAATGGAAAAAAAAAAAAAAAAAAAAAAATTGCGAACCAAAGCAACGGAAGGGTCCATTTCCGTAATTGGTATACGATTAGCAATTTTACAATGGTAAGTGGCATCTATATCAACTTCATTGTCTTCAGACTTTTGATCCACGCTACCTGATCGCTGTGTCGTATGAGGATCCAAGAAAATAACTTCATCACCTGGATGAATTTAAAATTATGATTAAACTTGCTTGCTATAGTTTAAGTTAGTTATTATCAGCACTCACCAATGTAGCCAATAAAATACAAAGCATGACTTGGCTTTCCCCCGATTAATCCCAATGATTGTGGGAATTGAAAGCAAGTCTGAAATATGAAGTATCGGTGACGAGGAGGCACAAAAACATGTCATTGATAAATAAATAATGTTTACTTTGAGGCCATTTATGTAAATGGGGTTTATTTCGTTCAATCCTAGTCTAAGCGGTATTAAAAGTAACAAGGGTTTCCATTGGCTTGGTGCTTTCAAAGGCTTTTCACCGTCAACTTCTGCTGTAGTTGCTCCTTCCACGCAACACTGTCTCACTGTAAATGCATACATAACTATGTTAGCACTTGTATACTTAAACAAACGCAATTGCGTACGTAATATATATATATACATATATATATATGTTTACCAACGTCATTAATGACCAATGCATTATCCAGAGCAACGTGAATAGTAATGGAACTCCAGTCGTCGTACACAACTAATTTTCTACAGAGAGACAAGATGATATGATATATTGTTAAATGTTTTTTTTGGATTAAATCGATTGAATCACGGCTTACTTTAACACTTGAGCAATCGTGTTTGGACCAAACCATTGGCCAACGTCTTTTCCTTCCGATGCTCCCATTAATGCAATTTGGTGAATAGAATAGGGAGCTGCTCTTCTGTCTTCGAAACGTTTCAATATATTCAAGTAAGTACTCGTTCTAGTTTCCGGTGTCCATCGCCATTCTCTACCTAGTATAGGAGGATGAAAAAAATATTTTACACATTTTATTCGTTAAAACGTGCCATGAATAATAAAAAAAAAGTTATACCCAAGTGTAAAGATACAAGCGCTTGTCCAAGAACCATTTGACCACATCTCAACATGCAGCCCCAGCCTTTGTCGGATGTAAACGTGGATCCAAAACCACCAATGGGAACAAATCCTTTGCGATATGTAAACCAAAGTCTTGATCTAATGTCCTTACGAATGGCCTCTATATCTAAAAGAATTACAACACATTCAAGGAACAAGAATCGTTGCGAAAATGAGCCATCCAATATAAACATTAATGGGGGTAACCTCTTTTGGCATTGTATTTTTTTCCAAGTATCCAGACAGTGCCTTCCGTTTGAGGTATGTCGTTTGAGGCTTCGTTGGATAGAGTTTGTGTAAACAAATTATCCATGATACTGATCCTGGTATACAGTAACTCTGGTAGATTAACTAGTGTCTCGTGCGGAATAAGCACGCCTGAGCACTGAAAAAAAAAAAAAAAATGAAAATAAAACGGTTCTACTTGTTAAAAAACGCGAGATTTTCCAAGTGAGATTCATAATAAACATATCACTGCTCACCTTAAACAGATTCGAAAACATTTGACTAATATCTTGAGTAATGTGTAGGTGTCACGATAAACATATTATTATTATTATTATACACTAAAAAACAAGCGATGCTTCTAAATTATGAAGGATAATTATTAACAGTATTGAGACAATGTTTACACAAGAGAGAGTCTGATATATAACACTTTTATCAACAAGACCTGAACTGGTTAGACATCAATTACACTTGAAAGATTCGAATTATATGATCCAAAATAATTATTTGCCATTGTACCTATAGAGTATCCTCTCACAAGGCTCAATGTTGACATATTATATATGTATTCACTTTTCACGACTTGACAAATGTTGCTGCTGCTGCTCTAGGCTCTTTGTAATTTTTTTTTTTTTACTTCACCGAGGGTACTTGTGAACAATATTGAACACAAGCTATACACTCAACGCATCGGTACATTGCTCTGATTTTTAATAAACACGACAGTGGTTATCGGGGTCTACATATTGGCGTTACTTCTTTACCAGCATCTCAATAGTGCAGCAGCATACAGTATCTAAATTCCAAGTGTTGCAATCTATTGCCATCGATTACTGATAATTAGTTTGCTTGCATACGATAGTGAAGATACGTTTACAAAAATGGGATGGATTGTAATAAGAAGAGCGTATCAGCGGGAGAGTGAGTCTAAAACGAGCCTTTTTCACAACCATCAACAACTGTACCTAACTGTACTGTACAAGTGAGTTCTCACTTTCACTACCTGTACTTTTTCGCTCCGAGGGTTGGCGTGGTGGGGATAAAGAGTTCGACAGTGCTTCGCATGGTGGCAGTAGTGTTTTGTAATAAACTGGACCGAGGTTTTAAATATATTTAAAAGAAACAAATACTGACTTTATATCTATGCAATTAATTGCAGCTAGTTTAATGTTCTAGACTGCCTGGACACTAAACTCAGATATTTTTAATATTTTATGTGTGGTTGGAAATGCCTAGTATGGAAAAAAAAAATTTTTTATGAATTTTAATGATCCCAAATTAAGTCTTATTTAGCTCTATCTCCATTATTTACAGAGTTATGGCTGTTTTAAGTTATGGCCATCTTTTTAACCATAAATTTCAGATTTTAAAAGTTGCCACGGCTTTGTAATTATTTGCAATAATGTTCTAGACTGCCTTAACACTTAACTCATTTATTTTTGATATTTTGTGTGTGGTTAAAAGGGCCTATTAAAAAAAAAAATTTTTTGTGAATTTTAATGATCCCAAATTGAGGCTTATTTAGCTCAATTTCCATTATTTACAAAGATATGACCGTTTTAAGTTTTGGCCATCTTTTTAACCTAAAAATGCAGCGTTTTAGCGTTTCTACGGGTTTGTGATCATTAGCTAAGATGTTCTGGACAACCTGGACACTTGGATAATACATTTATAATATTTTTTGTGAAGTTGCAAATGCCTAAAATAAAAAAATATTGAAAAATTTTTAAAAATTATGTTGATCTCAAATTAAGGCTAATTTAGCTCTATCTCTATCATTTACAAAAATACAGCCGTTTAAAGTTTATGCCATCTATTCAACCTGAAAATTCAGGTTTTTAGCGCTTCTACGGGTTTGTAATCATTAGCTAAAATGTTCTAGACCGCCTAGATACTTAAATAATACATTTACCATATTTTCGGTGTCGTTGCAAAAGCCTAATATCAAAAATAAAGAAAAAATCTTCTGAAAATTTTAATAATTCCGCTTTAAAACTTATTCAGCTCTATCTCCGTTATTCACCAAGAAACAGCCGTTTTAATTTGAGGCCATCTTTTTAACCCAAAAATTCAGGTTTTTCGCGTTTCTACGGGTTTGTGATCATTAGCTAAGATATTCTAGACGGCCTAAGCACTTATTTAATACATTTATAATATTTTTCGTGGAGTTGCAACGGCCTGATATTCAAAATTATAGAAAAAATTTTTTTTTAAATTTTATTAATCCCGAATTTAGGCTTAATTAGCTCTATCTCTATTATTTACGAAAACACAGCTGTTTCGAGTTTTGGCCGTCTTTTTAACCTAAAAATTCAGGATTGTAGCGTTTCTACGGGTTTGTGATTATTAGCTAAGATGTTCTGGACTACCTAGACGCTTAAATAATACATTGATTATATTTTTTGTTAAGTTGCAAAAGCCTGATATAAAAAAAAAAAAATTTCAAAAATTTTAAAGATCCCAAATTAAGGCTTATTTTGCTCTATCTTCATTATTTACAAAGATACGGCCATTTAAAGTTTTAGCTAACTTTTGGAGATAAAATCCTGGATTTTCAAGGTTTTTACGGGTTCGGGTCTTTTTGATATGATGATCTAGACTGCCTGGACGCTCAATTACTACAATTTTATTTTTTTTTGTGTAGTTGCAAAGGCCTAATTTCAATAAAAGAAGAAAATTTTTTTTTTCTTAATTCCGATGATTCCGAATTAAGGCTTATTTTGCTCTCTCTCCATTATTCACGGAGATACGGCCATTTGAAGTTTTAGCTAACTTTTGGAGATGAAATCCTGGATTTTCAAGGTTTTTACGGGTTCGGGTCTATTTGATATGATGATCTAGACTGCCTGGACGCTCAATTACTACGATTTTATTATTTTTTGTGTAGTTGCAAAGGCCTTATTTCAAAAAAAAAAAAAATTTTTTTTTTTAATTCCGATGATTCCGAATTAAGGCTTATTTCGCTCTATCTCCATTATTTACGGAGATACGGCCATTTGAAGTTTTAGCTAACTTTTGGAGATGAAATCCTGGATTTTCAAGGTTTTTACGGGTTCGGGTCTATTTGATATGATGATCTAGACTGCCTGGACGCTCAATTACTACAATTTTATTATTTTTTGTGTAGTTGCAAAGGCCTAATTTCAATAGAAGAAGAAAATTTTTTTTTTCTCAATTCCGATGATTCCGAATTAAGGCTTATTTTGCTCTCTCTCCATTATTTACGGAGATACGGCCATTTGAAGTTTTAGCTAACTTTTGGAGATGAAATCCTGGATTTTCAAAGTTCTCACGGGTTTAGGCTTATTTGCTAGAATGTTTTAGACTGCCTGGACGCTTAATCACTACAATTTTATCATTTTTTGTAGTGTTGCAAAGGCCTAATTTCGAAGAAAAAAGAAAAAAATTTTTAAATTTTGATGGCTCCAAATTATAGCTCATTTCGCGCTATCTTCATTATTTACGGAGATACGGCCATTTTTATGGTTGGCCAACTTTTAAAACCAAGATCCTAGATTTTTAGAGTTTTCACGGGTTAGGGTCTATGTGCTATGATGTTCTAGACTGCCAAGACGCCTAATTACTATAATTTTATTGTTTTTTGTGTTGTTGCAAAGGCCTAATTTCGAAAAAAAAAAAAAAAAATTTTTTTTAATTCTAATGATTCCAAATTAAGGTTTATATCGCGCTATCTTCATTATTTACGGAGATACGGCCATTTTAAGTTTTGGCCAACTTTTAAAACGGAAATCCCAAATTTTTAACGTTTTTACAGGTTTGTGTCCATTTGCTATAATGTTCTCGACTGCCTGGACGCTCAATAACTACAATTTTATCATTTTTTGTGGAGTAGTCAAGAGCCTAATTACAAATAAAACAAAAAAAAATTTTTAAATTTTAATGATTCCAAATTAGAGCTTATTTTGCGCTATCTCCATTATTTACGGAGATACGGCCATTTTAAGTTTTGGCCAACTTTTGAAATCAAAATCCTAGATTTTCAGAGTTTTCACGGGTTCAAGTCTATTTGCTATAATGTTGTAGACTGCCTGGACCCCTCATTTTTACAATTTTATAATTTTTTGTGTAGTTGCAAAGGCCTGTTTTAAAAAAAAAAATAAAATTTTTTTTTAATTTTATTGATTCTCAATTTAGGCTTATTTCGCGATATCTTCATTATTTACGGAGATACGGCCATTTTAATGTTTGGCCAACTTTTAAAACCAAGATCCTAGACTTTTAGAGTTTTTATGGGCTTGGGTTAATTTGCTATGTTGTTCTAGACTGCCTGTACGCCCAATTACTACAATTTTATCATTTTTTGTGTGGTTAAAAGGGCCAAATTTGAAAAAAAAAAAAAAATTTTTAAAATTTTGATGATTCCAAATTAAGGCTTATTTCGCGCTATCTTCATTATTTACGGAGATACGGCAATTTTGATGTTTGGCAAACTTTTAAAAACAAGATCCTAGATTTTTAAAGTTTTCACGGGTTTGTGTCTATTTGCCGTAATGTTTTCGACTGCCTGGACGCTCAATAACTACAATTTCATCATTTTTCGTGAAGTAGTCAAAGGCCTAATTACAAAAAAAAAAAAAAAAATTTTTAAATTTTAATGATTCCAAATAAAGGCCCTTTTTGCGCTATCTTCATTATCCTCAGAGATACGGCCATTTAAAGTTCTGGCCAACTGTTAAAACAAACATCCCAGATCATCAGAGTTTTTACGGGTTCAGGTCTATTTGCTATGATGTTCTAGACAGCCTAGACGCTTAATTACTACAAATTTATTATTTTTTGTGTGGTTGCAGAGGCCTAATTTATAAAAAAAAAAAAATTTCAAAATTTCAATGATTCCAAATTAAAGCTTATTTCAAGTTATCTTTATTATTTTCGGAGATACGGCCATTTTAAGTTTTGGCCAACTTTTAAAACCAAAATCCCAGATTTTTAGAGTTTTCATTGGTTTAAGTCTATTCGCTATGTTGTTCTAGACTGCCAAGACGCCTAATTACTACAATTTTATCGTTTTTTGTGTTGTTGCAAAAGCCTAATTTCAAATAAAAAAAAAAAAAATTTTTTTTTAATTTTAATGATTTCAAATTAAGGCTTATTTCGCGCTATATCCATTATTTACGGAGATACGGCCATTTTGAGTTTTGGCCAACTTTCAAAACCAAAATCCCAGATTTTCAGAGTTTTCGTTTGGTTTAAGTCTATTTGCTGTGTTGTTCTAGACTGCTTGTACGCCCAATTACTACAATTTTATCATTTTTTGTGTAGTTGAAAGGGCCAAATTTAAAAAAAAAAAAAAAATTTTTTAAATTTTGATGATTTCAAATTAAGGCTTATTTTGCGCTATCTTTATTATTTACGGAGATACGGCAATTTTGATGTTTGGCCAACTTTTAAAAACATGATCCTAGATTTTTAAAGTTTTCACGGGTTTGTGTCTATTTGCCGTAATGTTTTCGACTGCCTGGACGCTCAATAACTACAATTTCATCATTTTTCGTGAAGTAGTCAAAGGCCTAATTACAAAAAAAAAAAAAATTTTTCAAATTTTAATGATTCCAAATTAAGGCCCTTTTTGCGCTATCTTCATTATTCTCAGAGATACGGCCATTTGAAGTTCTGGCCAACTGTTAAAACAAACATCCCAGATCATCAGAGTTTTTACGGGTTCAGGTCTATTTGCTATGATGTTCTAGACAGCCTAGACGCTTAATTACTACAAATTTATTATTTTTTGTGTGGTTGCAGAGGCCTAATTTATAAAAAAAAAAAAATTTCAAAATTTTAATGATTCCAAATTAAGGCTTATTTTAAGTTATTTTTATTATTTTCGGAGATACGGCCATTTTAAGTTTTGGCCAAATTTTAAAACCAAAATCCCAGATTTTTAGAGTTTTCATTGGTTTAAGTCTATTCGCTATGTTGTTCTAGACTGCCAAGACGCCTAATTACTACAATTTTATCGTTTTTTGTGTTGTTGCAAAGGCCTAAATTCATAAAAAAAAAAAAAATTTTTTTAAATTTTGATGATTCCAAATAAAGGCTTATTTAGCGCTATCTTGATTATTTACGAAGATACGGCCGATTTAAGTTTTGGCCAACTTTTAAAACAAAAATGCAGATTTTTAACGTTTTTACGGGTTTGTGTCTATTTGCTATAATGTTCTCGACTGCCTGGACGCTTGATAACTACAATTTCATTATTTTTCGTGGAGTAGTCAAGAGCCTAATTACAAATAAAAAAAAAAATTTTTTAAATTGTAATGATTTCAAATAAAGGCTTATTTCGCGCCATCTTTATTATTTACGAAGATACGGCCATTTTAAGTTTTGGCCAACTTTTGGAATCAAAATCCTAGATTTTCAGAGTTTTCACGTGTTCGGGTCTATGTGATATGATGTTCTAGACTACTAAGACGCCTAATTACTACAATTTCATTGTTTTTTATGTTGTTGCAAAAGCCTAATTTCAAATAAAAAAAAAAAAAAAATTTTTTTAATTTTAATGATTCCAAATTAAGGCTTATTTCGCGCTATCTTCATTATTTACGGAGATACGGCCGATTTAAGTTTTGGCCAACTTTTAAAACAAAAATCCAGATTTTTAACGTTTTTACGGGTTTGTGTCTATTTGCTATAATGTTCTCGACTGCCTGGCCGCCTAATAACTACAATTTTATCATTTTTCGTGGAGTAGTCAAGAGCCTCATTACAAATGAAAAAAAAAAAAAATTTTTTAAATTGTAATAATTTCAAATTGAGGCTTACTTCGCGCTATCCTCATTATTTACCGAGATACGGCCATTTTAAGTTTTGGCCAACTTTTGAAATTAAAATCCTAGATTTTCAGAGTTTTCACGTGTTCGGGTCTATGTGATATGATGTTCTAGACTACTAAGACGCCCAATTGCTACAATTTCATTGTTTTTTATGTTGTTGCAAAGGCCTAATTTCGAAAAAAAAATAAAAAATTTTCGTTTTAATTTTAATGATTCCAAAGTAAGGCTTATTTTGCGCTAACTTAATTATTTACAGAGATACGGCCGATTTAAGTTTTGGCCAACTTTTAAAACAAAAATCCAGATTTTTAACGTTTTTACGGGTTCAGGTCTATTTGCTATGATGTTCTAGACAGCCTAGACGCTTAATTACTACAAATTTATTATTTTTTGTGTGGTTGCAGATGCCTAATTTATAAAAAAAAGAAAAATTTCAAAATTTTAATGATTCAAAATTAAGGCTTATTTCGCGTTATCTTTATTATTTTCGGAGATATGGCCATTTTAAGTTTTGGCCAACTTTTAAAACCAAAATTCCAGATTTTTAGAGTTTTTATAGGTTTAAGTCTATTCGCTATGTTGTTTTAGACTGCCAAGACGCCTAATTACTACAATTCTAACGTTTTTTGTGTTGTTGCAAAGGCCTAATTTCGAAAAAAAAAAAAAAATTTTTTTTAATTTTGATGATTACAAATTAAGGCTTATTCAGCGCTATCTTCATTATTTACGAAGATACGGCCGATTTAAGTTTTGGCCAACTTTTAAAACAAAAATCCAGATTTTTAACGTTTTTACGGGTTTGTGTCTATTTGCTATAATGTTCTCGACTGCCTGGACGCCTAATAACTACAATTTTATCATTTTTCGTGAAGTAGTCAAGAGCCTAATTACAAATAAAAAAAAAAAATTTTTAAATTTTAATGATTTCAAATTAAGGCTTATTTTGCGCTATATCCATTATTTACGGAGATACGGCCATTTTGAGTTTCGGCCAACTTTCAAAACCAAAATCCCAGATCATCAGAGTTTTTACGGGTTCAGGTCTATTTGCTATGATGTTCTAGACAGCCTAGACGCTTAATTACTACAAATTTATTATTTTTTGTGTGGTTGCAGAGGCCTAATTTATAAAAAAAAAAAAAATTTCAAAATTTTAATGATTCCAAATTAAGGCTTATTTCAAGTTATCTTTATTATTTTCGGAGATACGGCCATTTTAAGTTTTGGCCAACTTTTAAAACCAAAATTCCAGATTTTTAGAGTTTTTATTGGTTTAAGTCTATTTGCTATGTTGTTCTAGACTGCTTGTACGCCCAATTACTACAATTTTATCATTTTTTGTGTGGTTGAAAGGGCCAAATTTAAAAAAAAAAAAAAAAAATTTTTTAAATTTTGATGATTTCAAATTAAGGCTTATTTTGCGCTATCTTTATTATTTACGAAGATACGGCAATTTTGATGTTTGGCCAACTTTTAAAAACATGATCCTAGATTTTTAAAGTTTTCACGGGTTTGTGTCTATTTGCCGTAATGTTTTCGACTGCCTGGACGCTCAATAACTACAATTTCATCATTTTTCGTGAAGTAGTCAAAGGCCTAATTACAAAAAAAAAAAAAAATTTTTCAAATTTTAATGATTCCAAATTAAGGCCCTTTTTGCGCTATCTTCATTATTCTCAGAGATACGGCCATTTGAAGTTCTGGCCAACTGTTAAAACAAACATCCCAGATCATCAGAGTTTTTACGGGTTCAGGTCTATTTGCTATGATGTTCTAGACAGCCTAGACGCTTAATTACTACAAATTTATTATTTTTTGTGTGGTTGCAGAGGCCTAATTTATAAAAAAAAAAAAAATTTCAAAATTTTAATGATTCCAAATTAAGGCTTATTTCAAGTTATCTTTATTATTTTCGGAGATACGGCCATTTTAAGTTTTGGCCAAATTTTAAAACCAAAATCCCAGATTTTTAGAGTTTTCATTGGTTTAAGTCTATTCGCTATGTTGTTCTAGACTGCCAAGACGCCTAATTACTACAATTTTGTCGTTTTTTGTGTTGTTGCAAAGGCCTAATTTCGAAAAAAAAAAAAAAATTTTTTTAAATTTTAATGATTCCAAATAAAGGCTTATTTAGCGCTATCTCCATTATTCACAAAGATACGGCCGATTTAAGTTTTGGCCAACTTTTAAAACAAAAATGCAGATTTTTAACGTTTTTACGGGTTTGTGTCTATTTGCTATAATGTTCTCGACTGCCTGGATGCTTGATAACTACAATTTCATCATTTTTCGTGGAATAGTCAAGAGCCTAATTATAAATAAAAAAAAAAAATTTTCTAAATTGTAATGATTTCAAATTAAGGCTTATTTTGCGCTATCTTTATTATTTACGAAGATACGGCCATTTTAAGTTTTGGCCAACTTTTGGAATCAAAATTCTAGATTTTCAGAGTTTTCACGTGTTCGGGTCTATGTGATATGATGTTCTAGACTACTAAGACGCCTCATTACTACAATTTCATTGTTTTTTATGTTGTTGCAAAAGCCTAATTTCGAAAAAAAAAAAAAAATTTTTTTTTAATTTTAATGTTTCCGAATTAAGGCTTATTTCGCGCTATCTTCATTATTTACGGAGATACGGCCGATTTAAGTTTTGGCCAACTTTTAAAACAAAAATCCAGATTTTTAACGTTTTTACGGGTTTGTGTCTATTTGCTATAATGTTCTTGACTGCCTGGACGCCTAATAACTACAATTTTATCATTTTTCGTGAAGTAGTCAAGAGCCTAATTACAAATAATAAAAAAAAAATTTTTTCAATTTTAATGATTTCAAATTAAGGCTTATTTCGCCCTATATCCATTATTTACGGAGATATGGCCATTTTGAGTTTCGGCCAACTTTCAAAACCAAAATCCCAGATTTTCAGAGTTTTCATTGGTTTAAGTCTATTTGCTATGTTGTTCTAGACTGCCAAGACGCTTAATTACTACAATTTTATCGTTTTTTATGTTGTTGCAAAAGCCTAATTTCGAAAAAAAAAAAAAAATTTTTTTTTAATTTTAATGTTTCCGAATTAAAGCTTATTTCGCGCTATCTTCATTATTTACGGAGATACGGCCGATTTAAGTTTTGGCCAACTTTTAAAACAAAAATCCAGATTTTTAACGTTTTTACGGGTTTGTGTCTATTTGCTATAATGTTCTTGACTGCCTGGACGCCTAATAACTACAATTTTATCATTTTTCGTGAAGTAGTCAAGAGCCTAATTACAAATAATAAAAAAAAAATTTTTTCAATTTTAATGATTTCAAATTAAGGCTTATTTCGCCCTATATCCATTATTTACGGAGATATGGCCATTTTGAGTTTCGGCCAACTTTCAAAACCAAAATCCCAGATTTTCAGAGTTTTCATTGGTTTAAGTCTATTTGCTATAATGTTCTCGACTGCCTGGACGCTTGATAACTACAATTTCATCATTTTTCGTGGAGTAGTCAAGAGACTAATTACAAATAAAAAAAAAAAGTTTTTGAAATTGTTATGATTTTAAATTAAGGCTTATTTCGCGCTATCTTTATTATTTACGAAGATACGGCCATATTAAGTTTTGGCCAACTTTTGGAATCAAAATCCTAGATTTTCAGAGTTTTCACGTGTTCGGGTCTATGTGATATGATGTTCTAGACTACTAAGACGCCTAGTTACTACAATTTCATTGTTTTCATGTTGTTGCAAAAGCCTAATTTCGAAAAAAAAAAAAAAATTTTTTTTTCAATTTTTATGATTCCAAATTAAGGCTTATTTCGCGCTATCTTCATTATTTACGGAGATACGGCCGATTTAAGTTTTGGCCAACTTTTAAAACAAAAATCCAGATTTTTAACGTTTTTACGGGTTTGTGTCTATTTGCTATAATGTTCTCGACTGCCTGGACGCCTAATAACTACAATTTTATCATTTTTCGTGAAGTAGTCAAGAGCCTAATTACAAATAAAAAAAAAAAAATTTTTAAATTTTAATGATTTCAAATTAAGGCTTATTTCGCGCTATATCCATTATTTACGGAGATACGGCCATTTTGAGTTTCGGCCAACTTTCAAAACCAAAATCCCAGATTTTCAGAGTTTTCATTGGTTTAAGTCTATTTGCTATGTTGTTCTAGACTGCTTGTACGCCCAATTACTACAATTTTATCATTTTTTGTGTGGTTGAAAGGGCTAAATTTAAAAAAAAAAAAAAAAATTTTTTAAATTTTGATGATTTCAAATTAAGGCTTATTTTGCGCTATCTTTATTATTTACGGAGATACGGCCATTTTAAGTTTCGGCCATCTTTCAAAACCAAAATCCCAGATTTTAAACGTTTTTATGGGTTGAGGTCCATTCGTTATGTTGTTCTAGACTGCCTGAACCCTCAATTACTACGATTTCATTATTTTTTAGTAGTTGCAAAGGCCTGATTGGAAAAAAAAAAATTTTTTTTTTAAATATTAATGATTTCAAATTAAGGCTTATTTTGCTCTATCTTTATTATTTACGGAGATACGGCCATTTTTAAGTTTTGGCTATCTTTTAAAACCAAAATCCCAGATTTTTAACGTTTTCACGGATTTGGGTTTATTTGCTATGATGCTCTAGACTGCCTGGACTTATAATTACCACAATTGAATCATTTTTCGTGCAGTTGCAAAGGCCTGATTGGAAAAAAAAAAATTTTTTTTTCAAATTTCGATGATTTTAAATAAGGGCTTATTTTGCTCTATCTTCATTATTCACGGAGATACGGCCATTTTTAAGTTTTGGCCATCTTTTAAAACCAAAATCCCAGATTTTCAACGTTTTCACTGGTTTGGGTTCATTTGCTATGATGTTCTAGACTGCCTGGACTCCTACTTACTACAATTTTATCATTTTTCGTGTAGTTGCAGAGGCCTAATTAAAAAAAAAAAAACAATTTTTTAAAAATTTTGATGATTCCAAATTAAGGCTTATTTTAATTGGAGACGTAAATGATTAGTCTGTAACTTCGGCAGTTCAGATGTACAGATGTAGCAGTTCAAGCTTGAGAAAAAAAATTGTGTATCTTGGCAGAAAAATAATGAATGTACCTTATCAAACAAAGCCAAATGATGTGCTTGATAAAAAAATTGAAAAAAATATACTTTATAAAAAGCAACTGTGGATACTTTAATTGAATAAGTTAATTGTCGTTATGACGATATTTATTTGTCATAAATTTTTACTGCCTGGTGTCCATGAAATAATATGTCTTATCACTCACTGCGGTTGGCTTGTGATACTGTCGACTAATGCACTCGTACATAAAAAATAAAATGCACAACTACACGAAAGTGTAAGTATAGAAATATACACAAACAATTAAAACGGTTTTTGGAATTTATCGGAATTGTTTATGTACTGTAGGCCCTTTGTGTTATTGTTAAAAAAATGATGATGTCAAAATTAATTAAAAATTTAGATTTGAACATTAAATTCTTAACAATCTTTTTATGAAAAATTTGAGAAAACATAAACTGTAATATATAGCTGATGTATATGTAATGTACAGGTAATTGTGGAAATTTTAATCGGTATTAATAACTTTAATTATGAAAACAAGTAATAAGTCTAATTATAACTATTAATATTTGACTGTGACAGCTAAAAGTTTTATCAATTTTATTTTATTTGGGAAAATCAACGGGCAAAAATACCCTTCACATACTAGTAAAGTATTGTAGGTATGAAAATAATAAGTAATCTAATTATGCTATTGCACGCGTAGATAAAAATTATACAGAAGCAATATAAAGTTTTATGCGACTCCTAAACAAACTTAGTGAATTAACATTTTGGGCTTTTATGAGGAAGAGTATTCGATTGCCTTTTCAAGCGATAAACAATTAAGTAAAATATATATTTTTTTTTAAACAAAATAATTAACGTGAAGATTTAAAAATTGTACAATGGAAAAAAAAGGTAAGTATAAAAACAATACAATGTGTTTGTTGTGGTATTATCATTGTATATATACATTAACACTAAAATTTACAAATTGTACACACGCTTAGGCATCACTAGAAGTCTATTATCGGTTCGACAATGCCGTAAGCTTTAACTAATTCCTGAAAATGAAATTATATAAATAGTAACAAAGTAACCAATAACGTTCTTAGCATTATTGATATATATTATTCATTGATACTTACTTTCCATTGTCGCATCGATAAACTTAACACGTTCTGTAGTTTGCTACCTGTTGCAGCATCAGCTTGATCCTCGTCGTTACATACGCTGACGAGCGGCAAACCATCATTATCTGTAAACACCGAACAAGATGTTAAAAATATGTAGTGAAAAACAATACATTGGTGCGATAAAGCCAGTAGAATAATTATTCTTACCTAATATAAATTTCACAATGTCATCGCGAACGAGAAAAGCTACACAAAGAACATTGTCTAGAGTTTTTCCAAAGTCCGTTGGATGGAGAACAAGTGAAAAAAAATCCACTGACCCCTTGGCACTGCGAATGAGGTCAGTAATTTTTGAGGTTTTTTCCTTGTCGTAATCTTTCATTGGCTCATTCTTCGACGTATCCGGGTGTCGTACAGGAGCATTGTCCTGCTTCTTCCGTACTACAACTGCCTTGGCAGCGTTAACGACAGGTTTTTCTGGAGTCGACTCTAACGTACCTAAAATGTTATGGAACATTTTGAGAAAAATGATATGTATATGGGTTATTATGTCGTAACTTGTTTAGATCCACTTACAAAATATTTAAAAAAGAATTTATTAAAAAAAATTCTTTTTATAGTATTTTTACTGTACACAACATCAGTAACAACAAATATCATATCTTTTAAAGGGATGCAACTATAAGATTAACTAGTCAAAAGTTGAAAGAAATTTTATAAGTCAGTGTTTTCATCGATTTTTGAAAAATTGTATCTCTTTCTAACATATGTAGCTAAGCTTGTTCAACAGTTTGAGTTTCATTATTGGGCTTAAATAATAGCTGGTGTCAAGATCTATCGATGAAAAAAATTTTGTTCGATTTTGTGCCTTCATTCGAGCGTAAATATCGCTACTAATGTAATTTTGGCTCAAATTCAGTATTTTTCATACAACCGCTAACACTTTTCATTCAGGACATAAAATTCAAAGATTTGTGTTTTAATCATTACGACTATGTTTTTGCTTTCATATAAGCCCAGATAAAGCCACCGAAAAGAGTGCACGACTTGGCTACGAACGTTTGAAGTAGCACCTCCGTTTTTGCATTCTGAATTCTGCAATTAATTGCTCTAAAATGATAACAAACGGCACTTTGAGATGAGGTAGGGTCGAAAATTCAACTCAAAATAAACGATTATTTCAATCAAGAAATTAATACATCGGTATTAGACAATACGTCAAGTAAAATTGACAACATTCAACACAATTTAACGTTTTTAGAGTTTTAGATTTCTTTGTGGTATAGAAGTGCGAGTACTGGACACAATCTGAGCAAGTTACGGCAGAATCACTCGTAAAGATATATTTATATGTATATATTAAAAATAAAAATAATAACCCAAAAAATGTTTGTATGTCGGTGTTATTGGGAAAAACTTTATCACCGTTTTTCCCAACAGTGACCAATCTGGTGTTGCCACTGGATGAACATGATCTTCATTTGAGAGGTTGCACACGTACTCCTTCTTTGAAACGAAAAAAATAAAAATTATAATTAGCTGACACTACTAATTGAATTAAAAGAGTAATTGTAAATTTGTAAAACATCCACTTACTAATTTTTCTGCGTAATCTTCTGGATCATACAGATTCATGTAGCTGCACACACTTTGACTGCACTTGCCCATTATCCCGGAAGCTGTGGCCATGATTTCTGACTCAAGAACCGTCTCCGTCATATCCTTGACTAAATTTAAATGTCATATGTGAACGGTAATTAATACGGTCGGGAGCACCATGAGCACGAGTGAATCGAGTGTCGTAACCCAGACGGCACGCGCGGGAATGGCAAAAAAATAGGTTTCTTCGGATCGTAACCCATTTAATCCATCACCCAAAACTCCAATAACCCAGTTCGTGACCCGTTCATGACCCGTATACCCTTGTATACCCTATAACCAAATAACACATTCCGTCACCCACCCCAAAATCGATTATTTTTTATGTTTTGCTTAATAACCCAGATGCCCCAAATAACCTTTGCATAATTTATTCTATAACCTATTCTGAATTTTTATTTTATCGATCCTTTGTCTTTTTTTAAATTTTTCAAGGGCTTGTCTTTTGATGATCACCATTTCGATCGAAATATTCGACGACTAGGTTTTAAAGTGCATTCATGATTATTTTTCAATGATGAACGCATGTTTTTGGACATTACATATCAAATATAACTTGTTAACCTTTTTACCGAAAGTGGAACGTAAAAAAATGCATCCACGAGATCCACATGGACCGTATATTTATCGATTGTAAGACATCAACGTAATCCGTTAAATATATCGGATACAACAATATAGTGACCAAATCGAACAGTTGTGTATGCAATTTATTATTATGTTGCCCACCTATATAGTGACCAAATCTAACAGTCGTGTATGCAATTTAGTGTATAATGTAGTAAACAGACTAATTCTCACCACCTATATTAGGTATGTAATAGGTGATCCGTTACTAAACCGAACGATAACCGAACAGTTACGTATGCGATCTATTATACATACTTTTTGTCCCATTATACGTGCAATACATAGTGACAATCGAACAGTAACGTATAATATCCACCATATATACCTCCCACAATATTATACTCGCTAAGGATATTGCGATAATCGAATTCAATCGTATGCGATCATCATGTATACTTTACAATACTTTTCACGTTATTGCACCAGGATTATTGTCTTATAGTCTTGTGTGCGATTTATAATATGTCATTGGAATAACGTACTTACGTTCTAAACCGTACAGCAATCATTAAATTAATATGCACTTACCTCTTACACTTATAGAATTAATTCTACCCACAATAGTCGATCAATCAATCAAATTAACGAACAAACAAACAAACAAACGAACGAAAAAACGAACAAACGAACGAACAAACGAACGAACAAACTTACAAAGAGAAAAACAAACGGATGAATTTTTATGTTTGGTTCATAAAATCATTTAAACAATTTTTTATACGTAGTAATATTTAAACAGTTGAATTCGAATCCACAACATTTCTTACATATTGTTTTTATTTGCAATAACGATAAAATACTTGTAACTTTGTACAACAGTAATATAATCAAAAAATTGATACGCTTACAAGGCTTAGAATCAAAAAATACGTCGAATTGTGTTTCAGGGTTATAGAACTTTCAGGATAGTCCATGTCTTTTTAACTAGGAAATAAGTTTATCTTCAGAAGATAGCGATATTTTTTACAATATTATTCAGCATAAGTTGCACATTTTTACGAATTTTAACAATAAAAAACTTGTAACTTTAAAAAACAAAAATATAATAAAAATTAAAAACGCAGAAAAGACCCGAAATTAAAATAACGTCGATTTTCGATAATAAGTTTCTTGTTTCTACTATTTTTGACAATAAAATACTTGTAACATTATACAACAGTAATAAAATCGAAAATAAATACGCTCATAAGACTTAGAATAAAAAAATACGTCTAATTGTGTTTCAGGGTTATAAAGTTTTCGGGTCAGTGTGTGTTTTTCAAACGGGTAAAGAAATTATATAAAGTAAATAGCAATATTGAAAACTATATTATTCAGCATCAGTTGCACATTTTTACTCATTAAAACAGTAAAATCCTTGTTACTTAAGGAAACAAAAATATAAGTAAGATTGAATACGCTAACAAGACTCAAAATTAAGAATGACGTCAGTTTGTGTTGATTAGTTTCTTATTTTGACCATTTTCATCGATGAAATACTTGTATTTTTGTACATCAGTAATGTAATCCAAAATAAATACGATCACAAGACTCAAAATCAAAAAATACGTCAAATTGTGTTTCAGGGTCATAGGGTTTCCGGGTCAGTGTGTGTTTTTCAAACCGAGTAATAAGTGTATTTTAAGTAAATGGCAATATTTTAAACAATATCATTTAGCATGAGTTGCACATTTTTACTGATTTAAACGATAAAATACTTGTATTTTTTTAAAACAAAAATATAAGTAAGATTGAATACGCTGACAAGACTAGAAATTGAGAAATTTGTCAGTTTGTGTCAAGTTTTTTTATTTTTACTATATTTGACGATAAAATACTTGTGTTTTTGTACATCGGTAATATAATCCGGAATAAATACGATCACAAGACTTAAAATCAAAAAATACGTTAAATTGTGTTTCAGGGTCATAGGGTTTTCGGGTCAGTGTGTGTTTTCCCAACCGGGTAATAAGTGTATTTTAAGTCAATGGCAATATTTTGAACAATATCATTTAGCATGAGTTGCACATTTTTACTGATTTTAACAATGAAATACTTGTATTTTTTTTTAACAAAAATGTAAGTAAAATTAAATACGCTAACAAGACTCAAAATTAAGAAGTACGTCAGTTTGTGTTGATTAGTTTCTTATTTTGACCATTTCAATCTATAAAATACTTGGATTTTTGTACATAAGTAATGTAATCCAAAATAAATACGATCACAAGTTTCAAAATCAAAAAATACGTGAAATTGTGTTTCAGGGTCATAGGGTTCCCGGGTCAGTGTGTTTTTTAAACCGGGTAAAAAGTGTATCCTCAGTAAATGGCAATATTTTAAACAATATCATTAAGCATGAGTTGCACATTTTTACTGATTCAAACGATGAAATACTTGTAATTTTTTAAAACAGAAGTATGAGTAAAATTAAATACGCTAACAAGACCAAAAATTATGAAGTACGTCAGTTTGTGTTGATAAGTTTCTTATTTTGACCATTTTTATAGATAAAATACTTGTATTTTTGTACATTAGTAATGTAATCCAAAATATTTACGATCACGAGACTCAGAATCAAAAAATACGTCAAATTGTGTTTCAGGGTCATAGAGTTTTCGGGTCAGTGTGTTTTTTAAACCAAGTAATAAGTGTATTTTAAGTAAATGGCAATATTTTAAACAATATCATTTAGCATGAGTTGCACATTTTTACTGATTTAAACGATGAAATACTTGTAATTTTTCAAAACAGAAATAAAAGTAAAATTAAATACGCTAACAATACTTAAAATTAAGAAGTACGTCAGTTTGTGTTGATTAGTTTCTTATTTTGACCATTTGAATCGATAAAATACTTGTATTTTTGTACATAAGTAATGAAATCCAAAATAAATACGATCACAAGACTCAAAATTAAAAAATACGTCAAATTGTGTTTCAGGGTCATAGGGTTTTCGGGTCAATGTGTGTTTTTCGTACTGGGTAATAAGTGTATTTTAAGTAAATGGCAATATTTTGAACAATATCATTTAGCATGAGTTGCACATTTTTACTGATTTTAACGATGAAATACTGGTATCAAAAAAAACAGAAATATAAGTAAAATTGAATACGCTGACGAGACTAGAAATTAAGAAATTCATCAGTTTGTGTTAAGTTTCTTTATTTTTACTATATTTGACAATAAAATACTTGTGTTTTTGTACATTGGTAATATAATCCGGAATAAATACGATCACAAGACTTGAAATCAAAAAATACGTCAAATTGTGTTTCAGGGTCATAGGGTTTCCGGGTCAGTGTGTGTTTTTTAAACCGGGTAATATGTGTATTTTAAGTTAATAGCAATATTTTTACTAATTTTAACGATGAAATACTTGTATTTTCAAAAAACAGAAACATAAGTAAGATTGAATACGCTGACAAGACTAGAAATTAAGAAATTTGTCAGTTTGTGTTAAGTTTTTTCATTTTTACTATATCTGACGATAAAATACTTGTTTTTGTACATTGGTAATATAATCCGGAATAAATACGATAACTAAACTAAAAATTAAAAAATACGTGAAATTGTGTTTCAGGGTCATAGGGTTTTCGGGTCAGTGTGTGTTTTTTAAACTGGGTAAAAAGTGTATCCTAAGTAAATGGCAATATTTCAAACGATATTATTTAGCATAAGTTGCACATTTTTACTGATTTTAACAATGAAATACTTGTATTTTTTTTTAACAAAAATGTAAGTAAAATTAAATACGCTAACAAGACTCAAAATTAAGAAGTACGTCAGTTTGTATTGATTAGTTTCTTATTTTGACCATTTCAATCTATAAAATACTTGTATTTTTGTACATAAGTAATGTAATCCAAAATAAATACGATAACAAGACTCAAAATCAAAAAATACGTGAAATTGTGTTTCAGGGTCATAGGGTTCCCGGGTCAGTGTGTTTTTTAAACCGGGTAAAAAGTGTATCCTGAGTAAATGGCAATATTTTACACAATATTATCAAGCATAAATTGCACACTTTTACTTATTTGAACAATAAAATACTCAAAACTTTGAAAAACTAATGAAATAAAGATAAAATACGCTAGAGAGAGTCGAAATAAAGCAAAACGTCGATTTCTATCAATAAGTTTCTTATCCTAACTATTTTTTGAGATAAAATACGCACTTTTAAAAAACATAAAAATGATCAAAAATAATTACGCTAACAATACTTAGAATCAAAAAATACGTTCACATGTTTTTAAGGGTCATAGAGTTTAAGGGTCAGTGTGGATTTTATTAACCAGGTAATAAGTGTATCCTAAATAAATGGAAATATTATAAACAATATTATTTAGCATAAGTTGCACGTTTTTACTCATTTAAACGATGAAATACTTGTATTTTCTTTAAACAGAAATATGAGTAAGATAAGGATCGCTCACAAGACTTAAAATCAAAAAATACGTCGACATGTGTTTTAGAGTCATAGAGTTTAAGGGTTAGTATAAATTTTTTTTTAACCGGGTAATAAGTGTATCCTAAGTAAAAAGTAATTTTTTAAACAATATTATTTAGCATAAGTTGCACATTTTTGACGATTTAAACAATAAAATTCTTAAAACTTTGAAAAACTAATGAAATAAAAATGAAATACGCTAGAAAGAGTCAAAATAAAGCAAAACGTCGATTTTTATTAATAAGTTCCTTATTCTCACTATTTTTCAAGATAAAATACTCAAACTTTTGAACAACATAAAAATGATCAAAAATAAATACGCTACCAAGACTAAGGATCAAAAAATACGTCGACATGTGTTTCAGGGTCATAGAGTTTAAGGGTCAGTGTGGATTTTTTTAACCAGGTTATAAGTGTATCCTAAGTAAATAGCAATATTTTTACTAATACCATTCAGCATGAGTTGCACGTTTTTACTGATTTAAACGATGGAATACTTGTATTTCTAAAAAACAGACATATAAGTAATATTAAATACGCTGACAAGACTAGGAATCAAGAAATTCGTCAGTTTGTGTTAAGTTTTTTCATTTTTACTATATTCGACAATAAAATACTTGTATTTTTGTACATCAGTAATGTAATCTAAAGTAAATACGATCACAAGACTTAAAATCATATCATACGTTAAATTGTTTTTTAGGGTTATAGGGTTTTTTGGTCAGTGTGTGTTTTTTTAACCGGGTAATGAGTGTATTTTAAGTCAATGGCAATATCTTAAACAATATCATATAGCTTGAAATGCACATTTTTACTGATTTAAACAATGAAATACTTGTATTTTCAAAAAACAGAAATATAAGTAAGATTCAATACGCTTACAAGACTTAAATTTAAGAATGACGGCAGTTTGTAATGATAAGTTTCTTATTTTGACCATTTTCATAAATAAAATACTTGTATTTTTGTACATTAGTAATGTAATCCAAAATATTTACGATCACGAGACTCAGAATCAAAAAATACGTCAAATTGTGTTTCAGGGTCATAGGGTTTTCGGGTCAGTGTGTGTTTTCCAAACCGGGTAATAAGTGTATTTTAAGTCAATGGCAATATTTTAAACAATATTATTTAGCATGAGTTGCACATTTTTACTGATTTAAACGATGAAATACTTGTATTTTCAACAAACAGAAATATAAGTAAGATTCAATACGCTAACAAGACTTAAATTTAAGAATGACGTCAGTTTGTAATGATAAGTTCCTTATTTTGACCATTTCCATCAATAAAATACTTGTATTTTTGAACATCAGTAATGTAATCCAAAATATTTACGATCACAAGACTTAAAATCAAAAAATACGTCAAATTGTGTTTTAGGGTCATAGGGTTTTTGAGTCAGTGTGTGTTTTTCAAACCGGGAAATAAGTGTATTTAAAGTTAATGGCAATATTTTAAACAATATCATTTAGCATAAGTCGCACATTTTTACTGATTTAAACGATAAAATACTTGTATTTTTTTAAAACAGAAATATTAGTCAAATTAAATACGCTAACAAGACTCAAAATTAAGAAGTACGTCAGTTTGTGTTGATAAATTTCTTATTTTGACCATTTCAATCTATAAAATACTTGTATTTTTGTACATAAGTAATGTAATCCAAAATAAATACGATCACAAGTTTCAAAATCAAAAAATACGTGAAATTGTGTTTCAGGGTCATAGGGTTCCCGGGTCAGTGTGTTTTTTAAACCGGGTAAAAAGTGTATCCTGAGTAAATAGCAATATTTTAAACGACATCATTTAGCATAAGTTGCACATTTTTACTGATTTTAACAATGAAATACTTGTATTTTTTTAAAACAGAAATATTAGTCAAATTAAATACGCTAACAAGACTCAAAATTAAGAAGTACGTCAGTTTGTGTTGATAAGTTTCTTATTTTGACCATTTCAATCGATAAAATACTTGTATTTTTGTACATAAGTAATGTAATCCAAAATAAATACGATCACAAGACTCAAAATCAATAAATACGTCAAATTGTGTTTCAGGGTCATAGGGTTTCCGGGTCAGTGTGTGTTTTCAAACCGAGTAATAAGTGTATTTTAAGTAAATGGCAATATTTTGAACAATATCATTTAGCATGAGTTGCACATTTTTACTGATTTTAACGATGAAATACTTGTATTTAAAAAAACAGGAATATAAGTAAGATTGAATACGCTGACAAGACTAGAAATTAGGAAATTCGTCAGTTTGTGTTTATAAGTTTCTTATTCCCACTATTTTTAAAGATAAAATGCTTGTAACTTTGTTGAACAGTGATATAATCAGAAATAAATATGCCCACAACACTCGAAATCGAAAAATACATTGGATTGTGTTTCAGGGTCATAGAGTTTTCGGGTCAGTGTGTGTTTTTCAAACCGGGTAATAAGTATATTTTAAGTTAATGGCAATATTTTTCCTGATATTATTTAGCATGAGTTGCACATTTTTACTGATTTATACGATATAATACTTGTATTTTTTTAAAACAGAAATATAAGTAAGGTTGAATACGCTGACAAGACTAGAAATTGAGAAATTTGTCAGTTTGTGTTAAGTTTTTTCATTTTTACTATTTTTTACGATAAAATACTTGTTTTTGTACATCGGTAATAAAATCCGAAATAAATACGATGACTAGACTTGAAATCAAAAAATACGTCAAATTGTGTTTCAGGGTCATAGGGTTATTGGGTTATTGGGTTATTGGGTTATTGGGTTATTGGGTTATTGGGTTATTGGGTTATTGGGTTATTGGGTTATTGGGTTATTGGGTTATTGGGTTATTGGGTTATTGGGTTATTGGGTTATTGGGTTATTGGGTTATTGGGTTATTGGGTTATTGGGTTATTGGGTTATTGGGTTATTGGGTTATTGGGTTATTGGGTTATTGGGTTATTGGGTTATTGGGTTATTGGGTTATTGGGTTATTGGGTTATTGGGTTATTGGGTTATTGGGTTATTGGGTTATTGGGTTATTGGGTTATTGGGTTATTGGGTTATTGGGTTATTGGGTTATTGGGTTATTGGGTTATTGGGTTATTGGGTTATTGGGTTATTGGGTTATTGGGTTATTGGGTTATTGGGTTATTGGGTTATTGGGTTATTGGGTTATTGGGTTATTGGGTTATTGGGTTATTGGGTTATTGGGTTATTGGGTTATTGGGTTATTGGGTTATTGGGTTATTGGGTTATTGGGTTATTGGGTTATTGGGTTATTGGGTTATTGGGTTATTGGGTTATTGGGTTATTGGGTTATTGGGTTATTGGGTTATTGGGTTATTGGGTTATTGGGTTATTGGGTTATTGGGTTATTGGGTTATTGGGTTATTGGGTTATTGGGTTATTGGGTTATTGGGTTATTGGGTTATTGGGTTATTGGGTTATTGGGTTATTGGGTTATTGGGTTATTGGGTTATTGGGTTATTGGGTTATTGGGTTATTGGGTTATTGGGTTATTGGGTTATTGGGTTATTGGGTTATTGGGTTATTGGGTTATTGGGTTATTGGGTTATTGGGTTATTGGGTTATTGGGTTATTGGGTTATTGGGTTATTGGGTTATTGGGTTATTGGGTTATTGGGTTATTGGGTTATTGGGTTATTGGGTTATTGGGTTATTGGGTTATTGGGTTATTGGGTTATTGGGTTATTGGGTTATTGGGTTATTGGGTTATTGGGTTATTGGGTTATTGGGTTATTGGGTTATTGGGTTATTGGGTTATTGGGTTATTGGGTTATTGGGTTATTGGGTTATTGGGTTATTGGGTTATTGGGTTATTGGGTTATTGGGTTATTGGGTTATTGGGTTATTGGGTTATTGGGTTATTGGGTTATTGGGTTATTGGGTTATTGGGTTATTGGGTTATTGGGTTATTGGGTTATTGGGTTATTGGGTTATTGGGTTATTGGGTTATTGGGTTATTGGGTTATTGGGTTATTGGGTTATTGGGTTATTGGGTTATTGGGTTATTGGGTTATTGGGTTATTGGGTTATTGGGTTATTGGGTTATTGGGTTATTGGGTTATTGGGTTATTGGGTTATTGGGTTATTGGGTTATTGGGTTATTGGGTTATTGGGTTATTGGGTTATTGGGTTATTGGGTTATTGGGTTATTGGGTTATTGGGTTATTGGGTTATTGGGTTATTGGGTTATTGGGTTATTGGGTTATTGGGTTATTGGGTTATTGGGTTATTGGGTTATTGGGTTATTGGGTTATTGGGTTATTGGTTATTGGGTTATTGGGTTATTGGGTTATTGGGTTATTGGGTTATTGGGTTATTGGTTATTGGGTTATTGGGTTATTGGGTTATTGGGTTATTGGGTTATTGGGTTATTGGGTTATTGGGTTATTGGTTATTGGGTTATTGGGTTATTGGGTTATTGGGTTATTGGTTATTGGTTATTGGGTTATTGGGTTATTGGGTTATGGGTTATTGGGTTATTGGGTTATTGGGTTATTGGGTTATTGGGTTATTGGGTTATTGGGTTATTGGGTTATTGGGTTATTGGGTTATTGGGTTATTGGGTTATTGGGTTATTGGGTTATTGGGTTATTGGGTTATTGGGTTATTGGGTTATTGGGTTATTGGGTTATTGGGTTATTGGGTTATTGGGTTATTGGGTTATTGGGGTTTGGGTTATTGGGTTATTGGGTATTGGGTTATTGGGTTATTGGGTTTTGGGTTATTGGGTTATTGGGTTATTGGGTTATTGGGTTATTGGGTTATTGGGTTATTGGGTTATTGGGTTATTGGGTTATTGGGTTATTGGGTTATTGGGTTATTGGGTTATTGGGATATTGGTTATTGGGTTATTGGGTTA